>NC_087221.1:50229271-50256771 GCF_015104395.2 Macrobrachium nipponense
ATACATTTGTATCTATCTGACAATTTATGAAGTTATACGTAATATCATTTTTTATGTGGGATCTCTTCTGTCTTCTTACCTCTTCCAAAGAACACCATAATATTCTTTGGAAACTTGAATTTCAAGTCAGTGGCACACCTGTGGTGGGGTTGTTCAATATAAGGATTCGGCTTCTGAATAAGAATACCGTAATACTGTTTTCCTTGTATTTTATTACATTTATATCTCTCTGATAATTTATGAAGTGATAATATAATTTTTTAAACGTGGGAGCTCTTCTTTCTTCTTACTTCTCCAAAGAACTTATTCTTTTGAAGCTTGAATTTCCAGTGGACCCCCGTGGTGGGCTCGTTCAATATAAGGGTTCATCTTCTGAATAAAAGTAATAATAAATAATTGAATGATTTTAACTTGTGTATGATATGTATGCGATAAACTGCTGACGTGTTTGCGACCTCATTACTGGAATCTGGACGCGCCCTAACTGTAGCCAGTTATAGTGTTTCAAGACTCGCTCCGATGATGGTGACCCGCGTAGCCCCACAGTAAGCGCCGAAAAATATTTACACGTAAATATATACTTGTGATTACTTCCGTTTCGGCCACTAAGCAAATTATATGCGCGCTAATTCGTACAGCGAGACCTGTGATGCGATTCCTGGAATACCTGTCACTCACGAGTTCCTGAACAGGGGTTGACACAGTGGCCCCCATCATTCGGCTGGGAGTGATCAGTGAGGTGGCCGACGCTAATGGGCCCCCCCCCCCTCAAACCGCCCCCCAACACCCTTCACAACCCGTCCCCCCTCTCACTGGCTCTGTCTGTTGTCCTGTATAAAGATCTGGTATAAGTCTGGTAATACCTGAGGAATGTTAGCTGTGATAGCGATGTCGGTGTGGGAATATATATATATATATATATATATATATATATATATATATATATATATATATGTATGTATATATATTTATGTATATGGTATATGTGTGTATGTATACATACATACATATATATATATGTATATATATACAATATATATATATATAAATATATATATATATATATATATATATATATAATATAAACATAATGTACAGTGTGTATGCACACGTTAATTTTTTTACTGATTCCATTTACCTTTTTGGACGCATTTTCGTTGAAAGAATTCCATACCATACCTTGAGATTTGTCCTGTTCCAAAATTGATCTGCAGTTAATACATGTTGACAATTAATTATATTTGTTAAGAGTGCCTTTTGTATTGTGAATTTACCAATAATAATTTTACCATTCATATATAAATTTTATAGCTTGTGATAGGGACTCTTTTAAGTAGTTACATTTATAATTGATCATCATTCTTATTAAAAGATTTTTTCCGGTATCTTAACCGTTAACTGGACGATATCCAAAGTAGAGTTAACATCGGCATATTACGAATAATGTCAAGGATTTATCTCTCTGAATTTGTACAGACTTTTCAAACCTTAGCGCATTGCACTGACGCGTCGTGTTGTGTCTTTTAGCAGCTTGCTTCTAAGCTGCTATCCTAGTAGTAAATAGTTACTCATGCTGCTGCAAAATTGATGTCAAGGACGTTCGTCGTGATGTCACGTAAGGGCTAACATAGAAGACTTCAATTTTGCCTCTCATTAAATAAAGATGAATGTTGATTTCAACGTGTCGTCGTTTGGGGGTAAAACGGTAAAAAAAAAAAAAAAAAAAAAAATGCCAGATATTTTGTAGTGTGACTTCATAGTCGTTGTTCAAACGGTCACCAATCATATTTCTAGAATTGGAGATTCACAAAGGCGCTGTCAACTCATTTTAGCCAACATCTCGTAACGAAATTGGCCAAGAGAAATTGCCATTATTAAATTGATCGGGAAATTGGTAAAAGACATAAACAAATCAAGGTGCCAAGTTCTCCCGGAAAGTAGTGTGTCACTAATTTTTTTTTAGCGATATCAGTAATTACAGTTTTCTTGAGGATGACGGCAAGAATGGCAACTATTTTTTGTGTATATAAAAAATAGTTATAGTATTTTTTCACTCAACCCTTATTGACGCCGCCAGTTCCCTAGTATGAAAGGATCCGTTATAGCTTTTAAAATTAGTGAGAAAACTTGTTATAGCAACATTCTCAGTCTATAATTATAGCTGCATTTTTCTGTCATAGTATATTTACGATACCCTGTACATTCTGCACCCACAGTGGCGGGGTCGGTCTGGTCTTGGCCTGCCACCTCGGTGGCCGCGAGTTCGAGTCTCGGGCATTCCATTGAGGGGTCAGAGATGTGTATATTTCTGTTGATAGAAGTTCACTCTCGACGTGGTTCAGATGTCACGTAAAGCCGTTGGTCCCGTTGCTGAATAACCACTGGTTCCATGCAACGTAAAAATACCCATACAAACAAACATATATAGTAGTATCAGCTGATTATTATTAGTAATGTCAGATCATTCTTTCCCGTTAGTTTTGAAAAATAAAAATAAAAAAAAAATTCATCCGCGAACACTTATCCCTTCCGACAGATATTTGAAAGAGGCGAAGGCCATAACCCATTCTAACTGTGCTGTATGGATTTGGTATGGAACTCGTACTTTTCCATCTCTCTCTCTCTCTCTCTCTCTCTCTCTCTCTCTCTCTCGGGGTTTTTTGACTCTGGAAATCCCCTCATCCCTCACTGTTCGTTGATTTCTCTTAATCTTTCCCTTGGTGGAATGGCTGGTCTCCACTTATCCCCACCCCCGCCCCCAAGTGTCGCCAGGCTCTTTTCGGAACTGGTTTGAATTTCAGATTTCTGCCCGTCTGCCTGCGAGCGCTTTTTCGCTTTCTTCTGGCTGCGTAGCGTTCTTTCGTTCAGTCAGTGTTTGCATGGGAGGTAGAATGATTTTTTGGGCGGCTCATTTTCACTTATAAAGCTTAGATGATTCTTCTTTTCTTTAATTGTCCGAGTAAATATTTGTCCTCTGTCAGGGAGCGTGGCAGCAGCAGGGATAGGGAAAAGATTAATCTGTGGCACATTGCGTTTAAGGCTTCGAGACGAGTATGTATATATTTATATGTATATTTACACACACATTTATGTATATATATAGCTAATTTTTTAAACCCTTGCAAGTAATACCTACACGTTATACGTCGTTTTTGGATTTGACATAGTTCCTCCTTTTTAAAGTATATAGGTGCACGAGAATTAAGTAAGCAAATGGATAGAAGTAAAATGTATTTTGATTTTTGTTTGTTAGACATCTGTCTTTGTGTAGGTGTACAAGAACTAGACAAACAAATGGATATAAGTAAAATGTGTTTTGATTTTTGTTTGTCAGACAGCTGTCTTATTGTAGGTGCACAAGAACTAGATAATCATATGGATAGATGTAAAATGTATTTTGATTTTTGCTTATTAGACATCTGTCTTAGTGCAGGTGTACAAGATGTAAAATGTATTTTTATTTTTGTTTATCAGACAGCTGTCTTGTTGTAGGTACACGAGAACTAGACAAACAAATGGATAGCAGTAGTGTAAAATGTACAAAAAAAAAGGTATTGAATAAACAAATGAAAATATTAAGAAGTTACTAAATGAAAGGAAGAAAAATTTGCTGGCAATAACGAAAATACCTCTGCCAAAATCGGCGACAGTTTGAATAAGCCCCCAATTCCCTTTTGAAGAAGTTTTAATATCCAAAGAAATGTTAATCCCATTGGAATGATTCCTTATTGTCTCTCTTTCCTGAAGTGTTTTGATGCAAAATTCTTCATGATGTTGAAAATGGTCTTGAATTTTGATATTCCGAGATTGCGTTTGATAGTACTCCCTGTATATATCATCACTCTGAGAATAAGACCAATTTCGCTTACTCAGGGAGAAAGCTTGCAAATTACTTTGTTGTTTTAGCAGTTTTTGATGTTATTCTTGTTGTGGTGGGGTAGGAAAGCTCTATGGAAGAGCCTAAAAGGGTGTTTCGCTTCGAGTTGAAGATACAAGAATTTTAGGATAGGATATTTATGATTTATTTATTAGAATGAAAATGTAAGCAATAAATAATGGGCGTGTTAAACAATACAGAACAATTATTTCTAATGAAATATAGCTTATTTATTTAAATTTTCGTTGGTGAAACAACGCGCTAGTTGACCGTAGATTTTAGCACACGCCTTATCAGCATAGTAGCATTAGGGAGTCTCCAAAGGAGAAATTAGGTCAGAGGATCATACCCTAGTGTAGAGAGAGAGAGAGAGAGAGAGAGAGAGAGAGAGAGAGAGAGAATCGCAAAACAAGAAAATGCTCTCAACGGGAACTTGTAGCAAATGGTTCTCAGGAATTGGAAAACTATTCCCGAATCCATTTGGTTCTGGCGACAGACAGAATCGGACGAAATTATCCTCATATTGGAAAATTTCCGAGAGGGATGTGAAAGGAAAATCGAAAGATGCAGGCGTTTAAGAAAAAAAAATCAAAAGATCCGTTCGGTTTGACAAGACCAAAAAGCTTTCGCTAACTCCAAGATTGCACACGACGTTTGAGGATTGCCAATCAACGATGGAAGCTTGCAAATAATAGTAATCAATAACAACCAAGTGAATCTTTCTTGTTTTGTCCTCCCCCTGGTGGCAGTAGGGGAGACATGCGCCCTCCCCTTGCAAACCTGTTTGTCCGGCCCTGGTGCGTGGCGGGGTAGGTAGGGAAACGGTAGGGTATGGGAGATATCAACCCTCCTCCTGCAAACCTGTTTGTCTGCCCTGGTGCTGGCTGGGTAAGTAGGGGAACAGGAGAATAGGGGTGACATGCACTGTCCTTCTGCAAACCTGTTTGTCCGGCCCTGTAATTACTGGAGATTAAGTATGGATTTTTTTTAGGATTTTTCTTTGTAAACACGTCTATACATACATATACATGCACACAAACTCACGTAATACACAATTAATTATATTTACATATATGTTTTAACATTAATATGTACATTATATTTATATTAATATACATATATATATATTTATATTATATATTATATATATGTTTTATAATTTATAATAATTATATTTATAAATAATAATAATATATATAATATATATAATATATATATATTATTATATAAATAATATATAATATACTTTGCTTACGTTTTCATTGCTGAGCAATAAACAATTCCCACACCGTTGCAACAACAACCTTGCCATATTGTATACGAGGAACCTCAGCGTTGCCAACACGACTGACGACCTTTCCTTGCTGAGAAGTATCAGCGTTGCCAACTCGACTGACGACCTCTCCGTGCTAAGAAGTATAGACGAAGGAAAACAGCGAACTGTTCTTCCGTTCCTTCTTCCTCTCTCCCTTCCACTCTCACTTCGGAAGCCGACAGTAGTTTAAAACTTCCTGTTTCTCCTCGATTACGAGCACCGGGTTAACCACCGCAATGCACCACACACAATTGAGGATCCCGTCTACTCGCGTCCTCGTTAATTGGCCTAGTTTTGCCCACCCGTAATTTCCACATTAATATTCGTCAGTATTTTTCATTCCGACTCCTTCTCTCTCTCTCTCTCTCTCTCTCTCTCTCTCTCTCTCTCTCTCTCTCGTGAGTTATGTTTTCTTGGTCGGGCAACACTGCCATGGCAAATAATTACAGACAAAATTAATATGTTCGGTTTTTTCAAATAAGGTTTTGTAGGTCCGCGTGTTTTGTTTATTTGTTATTTTTTTTTTTAGATTTTTGTAGGTGTGGATGTTTACCATTATGGCGAATGAACGAAGAAACGTGAAAAATATATTAGTTCTTAAAATTTTTAGGTTTTTTATTTTTTCTTTTTTCTTTTTTTTTTACTTTTTGGGTGTTTATGTTTACAATTATGAAAACTAAACAAAGAAGCGTGAAGATATTTTCGCTTTTTGTAAGATTTTGTTGGCGTTTATGTTTACATTTATGACAAATAAACAACGATAAAATGAAGAATATGTTCGCTTTTTTATAACATTTTGTAAGCGTCCGTGTTTAATATTGAGACAAATAAACGAAAATATGTTCGGTTTTTTAAAAATATTGTAGGTCCGCCTGTTTTTTTTTAAGATTAGATGTTACTGCAAAGTAGTAGGACAGAATCAGCTGTCACTTGCAGACAAGGTATTTTTTGTATTGTCTATGGACCACCATGTATCATGTGTTCAGGATAATTACCCAATACTTCTTGATTTTCTCAATTTTATATGCACTTGCTCCAAAAATTTGAGAAGGCTGAGAAATTAAGATGATTTTGTCGTCTCAGTATAATTATATATATATATATATATATATATATATATATATATATATATATATATATATATATGATAAATTATAAGAGCACTTAAATATTTTTGGGGGATATTTATACCAATTTTCATAACTCACTTGTCCCTTCATCACTATACCACTTTCTTGATCAACCTTTCCTTCTATCAAAACGTATAGTAGTACATTGACAACATTCCCTATTTCTTTGCTATTTTTTTTTCATATATAATCAAACGAACGTGTAGCCCACTTTTCCATCCTTTCATCTTTTCAAACTTTCTCTTCAGACTTTCCTTTTCTTCACATCTCGTTCCTCCGTCAAGTATATCTATCCACGTGAGCTTCAGAGAGACATTTCCTATTCAACAAATCCCCCTTTTTTTTTTTTTTTTTCCATCACACGTTTGACTCCCATTTTTCACTTCCAGAAGATAGACCATGTTTCAGATTTCCCTTGATCCATTTACACTTTTTCTCTTCCTATGACATTTTTTCTCTTCCAAAAAGCTTTCCAGACCTTCAAGTTATTCCCAGACTTGATTTGTGGACTTCTTTCTTCCTCTATATAAAGATATAAATTTCCAGAACCTTTAAAGTGTCAGCCTCGATTATGTTTTTTTCGCCTATATCCTACTAATATCCTTTACATCCGCCCAGTCAGCAATACTAACATATATCTCGCCTTTATACTATAGTAGATTCGCATCAACCGTGCATTTGATGACTAGGCCAGTCCCTTACGACGCTCCTGATTGGCTGCTGATAAGCCAATCACAGGGCTGGAAACTCTCGGTCTCTCGAGAGAGTTTACATAGGCAGGATGTACGTTCCACCTCTCCTGAGGGATGCTGGAACACAGATCCTACCAATGTGAACTCTCTCGAGAGACCGAAAGTTTCCAGCCCTGTGACTGGCTTATCAACAACCAATCAGGAGCGTCGTAAGGGACTGGTCTAGACATCAAATGCACGCTTGATGTGAATCTACTATAGTCGCCAACACTAATATTCCAACATTATGTAATATATTTATAACATCCATCATTCTGTCATGCCAGTTTCCATGCTCTCCAGAAACCTTAAACTGTCACCTAGCAACTGTCAAACTGTCGCATGTTTTTGTAGCTTTTTCTTAACCCCCCCCCCCCCCCCCCCCCCCCCCTCAGTCATAACTTTCCCTAAAAGCTTAGTATTGCATGTAAACGCGTTTCTTTCACTCATTTTCAAGTTTTCATTAACATTTCGTTCGTTACCTCCTTGCAATCGACTAGACGCAACATTCTGCTTGCAGACCTACTTTGGAATATAACCAGTCACTCTCGTCTGTCGAGTTCGGCAATGGATGACCTGCCAGGTCCTTTGGCGCCGATCCATATACCCCAAAACTTAATTCAATCTTTTATTTATTCATTCGTTCGTTTCACAGATACGTTTCCATATCCTTTAGATTTCTTTTTATTTCCAGCATTCCATGAGAAACATGATCTTCTGTGGTAGAGGAGTGGTTCTCATTTTTTTTTTTTTTTTAGTGATGGACCCCTAACTATCGTAATCATTACCGTGACACGCCTTCTTCACCATCACACCATATCGCATGAATATATAATATATATATATATATATATATATATATAGTTATATATATTATATATATATTTGAGTGGATACTGAAAATAATTATATGAAGACTTCAGCAAACTTTCATTTTATAAATGTTCATTGAGATGATCTAGCCAAGACAAAATTCATGACAATCTTGTGGCACTCCTAGGCACTGTCTGTGGCACCGGAGGGTGCCACGGCGGCCAATTTGAGAATCACTGTCAATGTAGTAGAGATACGGATCAATTTCATGAAAGATACTGGAATATCTTGTTTTGTTTTTGTTGCCTTTTGTTTCCAACCTCGTCTTTACAAATAGGGTCTGGAAATTATGTTGTGAGGATAGTGTAATCCGTTTGAGTGTTATCTCTATATCTCTCTATTTTTTGTTCATTCAAGTGCATTCATATAATTATTAAACGTTTCTCCTTTGTGCTGTGAATAATCGTGCACGTATATGTTACAGTGAGATTGTGAAACCACAGGGATATCATGAAATCCCTGAAATTTTCAGGGAATACGTGAAATCGCCAATTCACTTAGGAACATTCGATCCCCGAGAGGCTAGTACTAAACCCACGGGGAAACAGTGTAGATGTATCACTGTTTCGCCGTGTTTAGTACTAGCCCCCTCGGTGATCAAATGTCCATAAGTGAGTTGGTGATTTCGCGAATTCCCTGAAAATTTCAGGGAGTTCGTGAAATCCCTGTGGTTTCACAGTCTTACCGTACCATACACTACACATCTGTTGCAGTATGTCTTTGCAGATGTATTTGTATATGTTTGTAAGGGTATGTTGTTTGTGTATGAATATTATGTACATCACATAGACAACGTTGGCATTACTGCCTGGATTCAGAAGCTTAGTAAACTAAGCTTAACCTATCCACGTCGTTTTTTTTTTAAAGGTAAGACACATTTATGTCTAGAATTTCGAAGCCAGCATTTGTCCCTAAAGCACCAAAGACGAGAATCCTAGAAAAAAAAAAAAAAAAAAAAAAAAAAACAAAAAAAAAATAAAAAAAAAAAAAAAAAACAGTGCATTAACCTTTTATCCTGCGAACGACTCAAAACACAAGAATGGAAAATCATGGCGGACGACCTCTCGGTCACGAAAAGGAGGCCGCATTATAATTAGGCACGAGCACACGAGCTTCAGTCAGAGAGAGAGAGAGAGAGAGAGAGAGAGAGAGAGAGAGAGAGAGAAGAGAGAGAGAGAAGGGGCATTGGTTGAAAAATCAGATCCGAATCGACTCTACTTCTTCTTTTTCTTTTAGCTCGCCTGTACAGGCAGCAGCAGCGTCTCGTCGCTAAATCAAATGTATACTTATAATCAAATGGGTCCTGAAAAGTCCCCCAAAAAGGTAAGACGCGGCGAAAAATGGGACGTTTTGTATTAGGAGAAAACAAACGGACAGTGTGTACGAAAACGTTGACACATGTAATACAAACACTTCGGAAAAGCTCATCTCATTTTGTATATTCCGCTGGGGAAGGCTATTGGCTAGGGGAGGGGAGAGGATCTAGGGTGGCTAGGGGAGGGGAGAGGATCTAGGGTCCCCCGTGGGACCTGCCTACCTCGACCTTTCCATATGTGTGTATGTGTGGTGTGTCGCCTTACTACACCCCCCCCCCCCCACCCCTTTCTCTCTCTCTCTCTCTCTCTCTCTCTCTCTCTCTCTCTCTCTCCCAAAATAAAAAAGCTGTCTCCTGATCCATCCTACCTTTCCCATCTGTAATCCCTTTCCCTAAAAATATATGTATTTATAAAGCGGAGAGAGAGAGAGAGAGAGACAGACAGACAGACGACAGAGAGAGAGAGAGAGGGTATATATGACCACTTCAGTCCCATAGTAATAAAAGGCCTGATTTTGCCGTCCGATCCCTCATAAGTGTCCTCGTCCCTCATTCAGAATTCATAGTTCCTTTGAATTTTTGATCGTCCACAATTTGTTTTTAATTTGCTGCGGAGGATTGTTCTGCCCTGGAGAGAGCATCACAGGGACGTCGTCCTTTATCAGATTGTTTTATTGAGTATAATCAGGATTTTTCATTTTTCCTTCGGCGCGCGGTGCTCTCTCTCTCTCTCTCTCTCTCTGCCGATCTGCTGACGGCGGCGGCGGCGGTTGGGTATATGGGTACGGTCAGATCTCCTCCCTCCTCCCTGTCGCGTCTACCCGAAGAGTGATCTAAGGTAGCCAGCCTTCTTGTAGGGCGTTGTCAACACGTCCACCTCTCAGGGTTGTTGGAGAGGTAATGCAGTCGAGTCAGCAATGAAATAACCCCATTTTCAAATGCGTTTTAAGTCTAGCTTTCTCTGGTCTGTCTAGTTTTTACAATGAAATAACCCCATAACCCCATTTTCATGTTCGTTTTGAGTCTAGCGTTCTGTGCTCCGTCTAGTTTTCACAATGAAATAACCCCATTTTCATGTGCGTTTTGAGTCTAGCGTTCTGTGCTCCGTCTAGTTTTCACAATGAAATAACCCCATTTTCATGTTCGTTATCAGTCTAGCGTTCTGTGCTATGTCAAGTTTTCACAATGAAATAACCTCATTTTCATGTGCGTTTTGAGTCTAGCGTTCTGTGCCGTGTCAAGTTTTTCCCAAAATAACTACCACGAGATAGATGGATGTACATCGCCATTAAAAGTTGTCACATATAAAAGCCATTTAAATGGGACAGGTTTTTATATATTGTAAATGGCTTTTATCATCCCATTAAATGGGTTTGCATTTATGGGGAAGTTATTTTTCGGTGCTGCTTGTAGGCAGTTGTTATTGGAATGCTAATTTATTTATTTATTTATTTATTTTTAATCTATTTTATTTGTGGTGGGTCTTTTTTTTTTTTTTAATTTACTGAATCTAGACGTTTTAGATGTCCTTAGTCCAGAGCTGCTTGAAGGTCTTCAAAAAAAATTTATATAATTTTGCATACTTATATATAAAAAAGTTATTATAATTAGCAACCTTTAGATAAAAAAAAAAAGGTCAATATAATTTAGCATCCACCTGACATGAAAATGTTAGTGAGACAGGATGTCTGAGCGCCAGTGTACCACAGAAACAAGCAAAAACATCCACTGCAATTCTCTGCCAAGCGTTCAGAACTCTATTTGTTACGAGAGTGTCTTTGCGTATCCTGAACAACCACCATAACAAAAACACAGCATCTGCCTCGGTTTTTTATGAGTTTTTTTATTGTTATTATATTTTATTTTATTTTTTTGTCATTGGGAGCCTTTGCTTCATTTGATCGATGTCGTTTTATGTTCGCTCTTGTACTGAATTTTAGCTTGATATTTCAGTCCATTTAGGATTAGTAGTGTTTCTCTAGAATCATTTCTCGTTCGATTCCAGTATATATATATTTTTTTGTCATTTCGTTTTTTTTCTTTTTATTATCTCATAGTTAATAACTTGCTCCATGTAAATACATGCTTTAAGATCACTGAAGCAAATAATATAGCCGTAGTTTAAGTTGGGAGAACAAACCCAACAAATTGTTTGACTCGAGAGAAGTGAGTGTTACGTGCTTAGACTTTTCAAGAGAGAGAGAGAGAGAGAGAGAGAGAGAGAGAGAGAGAGAGAGAGATTTGTTATTCAGTAAAGATTTCTATGTTAATATTGGTGGATATCATCTCAAATTCCGGGGAATATTTTTCAAGAAAACCTTAATAATTCAGTCATTTTTTAGCAAGAAGAACAAACGGCATCACAAATCACTATGGACATTCGTATGTGGAATCTCTTCATATCCGACCTAGGTCTGATTTCCTTTCCTAGGTCGCTTTTCTTTAGAGAGGATGCACAGCGGATATATTAAAAGGCATAAAGACATGCAAGACGTAGATAGAAACTAAGTTACACAACTTTTCAATTTCATCTCTGCATCAAGGTGTTTCTGCTGATACAGTGCTTTTAGTTCAGTGGTTTGCAACCGGGGGTGGGGGGTGGGGGGGGATAGGAGCGGGGAATTTCCCACCTGGCCTTGGAGGAATTTCAGTTTCATGAGGGGCGGGGGTGGGGGGCAGGAATTGTGACCATGGATTGTTAGTATTATATGCATATTATTTGGAATGCACCTTTGGAGGCAGACAATTTTGGAAAGTTCGCCCCGGGGGGGGGAGCTGGAATGACATTCTGAATTGGTGAAAGGGTGTATGGGCAAAATAAAAAAAAAAAAAAAAAAAAAAAACAAAAAAAAAAAAAAAAAAAATGTTTTGAGAACCATAGTTCAAATCTCACCTAACCCAGTTCCGGTAGTTTCATTCCAAGCACGATTCCAGTAGCACTCTTCTCACACACAGTTTTTCTGCTTAGTAAATGTAAACGATTATGACCCAGTAATGATAAACATTAATTTCATATTTACGTTATCTCCATTATTTCGTACATATTCTTTTTCTTTTTCGTTCAGCAGCATTTAGCAGTCCGCCAATGTCGATCTGGGACCCTTTTCTTACGTCAGTACATTTGGATAATTTGTCACAACATCAATTTAGTCTCTTAAATTCATTTTTCTTCCTTTTAGGGAAAAAGGCTAACATTCTCTTTAGTTTCTTCACAAGTTTTCTTCTCAGCTTTCGCTTTTTCGTCAACTTCTTTTTTCTCCCCTTTTATATCCTCCATTTCTTTCCCTTTTTAGATTGTGAAAGAAAACTATTGGGATGGCTATTGGTCTGTCCGTCGGCACATTTTCTGCCCGCCCTTAGATCTTAAAAACTACTGAGGCTAGAGGGCTGCAAATTGGTGTGCTGATCATCCACCCTCCAGTCATCATACATACCAAATTGCAGCCCTCTATTCTCAGTAGCTTTTATTTTATTTAAGGTTACAGTTACATATAGGTGCCAACAACACAGGACACCACCGGACTGTTGCTGAGGGTGTCAGACAGCATTATATACGCTGGACAGAAAACTCGATTGGCATTTTGTGCTTGTTCTTGAGATTCTTAATGATTCGTAAGAACTCAACAGCGTTAGATATCTAGGTCTGATAGTTTGATCCACATTTTTTTCTGGGTTGGGTCAAATAGGATCACAATCGTACCCATCAGCAGAGTCACAAGATCAATAGATTCTGTGAATGTTTGTCCCTCGTGGACGCCAGTTATTTTTCATTCCGTATTAATATTTGAAATCGTTTTAGAAAATGCATGAAGTGAATCTATATGCAGCGAACAACTGCACAATTTGAGCTCTGAATTTTTTTCTAGGAATGGAATGCTTGCTTACCAACAGCATGTCCATGAATTAATCAAACAAGGTGACCTCCATTTTTATGTCGCTTGTCAATTTTCGGTTCCTGCGCAGTTTACGAAGAATATTTCAGTGGAAGGTATTTGTGATGCCACTTCATCAATAAATCAATGAATCTTAAAGTTCCATTCAATACATAAGTGTTGTTGGTTTCCCTTTCGTGCGGCTGTGAGTTTCACCATGTGGATGAGATATGTTTTTATCAAACATTGTTATTATTATTTTTTTCTTTTCGTTTGGATGCCTCCGGATGCTTGTGTCATGGAAGTTACTGTTGCAGTTTGAAATGTAATTTATGGTTCATTTCTTTCCCCATGTTATGTATATATATATATATATATATATATATATATATATATATATATATATATACACACACAAACATATGTATGTGTTTTAGATTTATGTACATAAGTATATATATATATATATATATATATATATATATATATATATATATATATATATATATATATATATATATATATATATATATATACATATAATATATATATATATATACACATATATATACATATATATACACATATATATGCAGAAGCCAGGTACTATGTCGTACCTCTAAGTAAGTGGGGATACAATCCACAATGAAGTAAAATCCTCTTGTAGTTTAAAATATATATCTCTAGTACAGGATTAAAGCTTTCGACCATCAACTGTGATCTTGTTCACTAAAATGACATTTTAGTGAACAAGACCACAGTTGATGGTCGAGCTTTAATCCTGTACTAGAGATATATATTTTAAAACTACAAGAGGATTTTACTTCATTGTGGATTGTATCCCCACACACATATATATACATATATATACACATATAACATATATATACACATATATATACATATATATATACATATATATATACATATATATACATACTATATACACATATATAGACATATACACATATATATATATACATATATCTAACCTATATATATACATAAATATTATACATATAACATCTATTATATATATATATACATAACACCAACATATATATGCACATATATACAACATATTATATACATTATATATATCTACATATCTATATACATATATATACTATATATATATTATCTTATATATATATATATATATATATATATATATATATAAATCTATATATATATACTCTCGTGAATATATATATATACTAATCTGCAGTATGATCCTCAAACATCAATTCAGGAATGCCGAAGACACATGGATGTTTTAAATGATTTATTCATTGAGAAACGTTTCGCACATGACTATGTGCATCATCAGTCTGAAAAATGACAAAATAATAACATTAAAAATACTAAAAATACACAGGATTCTTAAAATAACAATTCAAAACATTAAAAGACTAAAAGTAAAGAAGCTTAAGTAAAAAAACAATTGTTTGTTTACACCAACCTTCAGGTACAAAGGAAGATAGAATGACCAAAGAAGGAACACCAACCTCCAAAGACGACTATTGGCAGCCCCTTCATGCGATCCAATGTGGTCTATAAGTTTACATGCCCAGGATGTCCTGGTACTTATATTGGATCAACGAAAAGGTTATTGCAGATGCGTTATTACAGTCACTTAGGGTTGAGTTTTAGAACGGGGCAAAGATTGAGCAGACCAGAACATTCTAATATAAAAAATCATGCTGTCAATTGTAAAATTGAGGTAAAGAAGCAGCACTTTTCCATATTAGGGTATTCTACGGGTGCAGGATTATCTGACGGCCTTAGAGTCATTATATATGAAAAGACTCGTTCCACCGTTAAACGGTGGCTGCTCCTCTGCTCAACTATATCTGGCATAGTCGTCTTTGGAGGTTGGTGTTCCTCCATTGGTCATTCTATCTTCTTCCTTTGTACCTGAAGGTTGGTGTAACAACAGTTGTTTTTACTTTGCTTCTTACTTTTAGTCTTTTAATGTTTTTAATTGTCATTTTAAGAATCCTGTGTATTTTTAGTATTTTTAATGTTATTATTTTGTCATTTTTAGACTGATGATGCACATAATCATGTGCGAAACGTTTTTCAATGAATAGAAATCTTTTAAAAATAAACAATTCCATGTGTCTTCGGCATTCCTGAATTGATGTATACATATATATATATATATATATTTATATATATATATATATATACATACACACATACATACATAAATATACTGTTATGGTCAGCCATGAGCTCCCTACAGGTTCAATAGATGAAATTAATTAACTTGATAATGGATCTGGAAAGACTTGGTCAGGGGGCAGCAGATTGCAACAACCTGGGAAAAGGACTACAGCAAAACTGCAAAATTACCTTAAAACTACTTTTTTATCCTAAATTAGTCACATACATTCAAGCGAGTCAGGTTTGGTCCAAAATTAATTACATTACCAAAATATATTAAATAGCAAACGAGTCAATAACAGATGCAGCATAAATAAAGGTTACTTTAATAAAAATTATCAACATAATAAACAGTAAACATCAAACTGCAGTTAACACTTGTTAAATACTTTAGCTACATCAAAAACAAAATAAAAATCACGACAGCATAAACAAATGCACTAACAGCTTAAATAATATAATGGTACAATAAACTTCATACTTTACACACATGGAAACACTTAAGCAGCTTAAATACATACAATATGGAAATAGCTAAGCAGCATAAATGCACATATTGAAATACTTGAACAGCATAAATACCAATAACTAAAGGGGTAACAATATAACAAAATTAAACAGCATGAATATAACATTACCTGAAGGATTACATTTAACATACCCTCGTGCAGTACAAAAACACTACGACAATCTACACAGAGATGTCAAGACCACGAAGGGTCCAAGAGGACGAACACCATTGAACTAATGTACGATCATCGAAAAACCCGCCCTATGACGGCCAACAGGAACATCTCCAAAAACACACAGATGAAAGCCAGAGTCAAGGCAACGGCAAGTCTGCTGTCAAACAGGAACAACACCGTTCCTCCTATGGACAAGGTTCAGCCATCAAAACCATCCTCGAACTGCAGAGGGCCACAGGTAGCGAAATACCTTCAGTTCCAACATTCTCCAAGCAGTTAAGCTGTCGAGATCCACACTCGCTGATATCCCAAACCTGCCTAAAGTTAATAAAAATGCAAGGAGCAAAAGTCACCTCTTCCAAAGAGTAAAAACAAGCGCTACTGGTTAAGGAGGGCGCCTTCAACAAGGGAATAATGAGAGAGTGATTGTTCCAGACAAAAACAAGTAATGAACCTTATATATAAATATATGTACATATGCATATATATAGTACATACATACACTTATACATAGTACATATATACCATTATATCTGTGTATAACATATATATATATATATATATATATATATATATATATATATATATAATATATACACACATACATACATACATACACACACCACCACTTTACCAGGCTAGACGACCTCCCATCCTGCCAGTTATGCAATTCGTACAGTACAACATTCAGGCGCCTGTATAAGAGAAACACACGATGAAAGAATATAATTCCCGTCATATTCCTGTAACCCTCCTCCCCTCTCCTCCCCCTCCCCTTTTTTTCCCTTTCTTAATCCAGCGCCTTCTCCGTCGAATAACAGCTTGTTGACCGAGTTCCCTCCAAGTGCCTCCGTAAATTTCGCCTGATTTATGGCAGGTCGGCCCGCGCAAGGAAAGTGAAGAAGATAATAGAAAACGGGAGAATCGAGTGACGGGGAAAATAATGGTCCTCTGGTGGAAGATAGTCTCGTATCTATCTGTCTAT
Organism: Macrobrachium nipponense; assembly: GCF_015104395.2. Lineage (NCBI taxonomy): Eukaryota > Metazoa > Arthropoda > Malacostraca > Decapoda > Palaemonidae > Macrobrachium > Macrobrachium nipponense. The sequence continues at coordinate 50,246,225 of NC_087221.1, forward strand.
ATATATATATATATATATATATATATATATATATATATATATATATATATATATATATGTGTGTGTGTGTGTGTGTGTGTGTGTGTGTGTGTGTGTGTGTGTGTGTGTGTGTGTAGATACACAGACACACACACTGACTGACTGATAAACAGAGAGAGAGAGCGAGAGAGACGAATTTATTCGTATTTATATACCATACCGTGTTATTAGAAATCTTTATGCACACTCTCGACTGCGTCTTTATAGGTTCACACACACACAAATTTTGTTGTATTTATATACCTTGCTGTATTAATAGAAACTTTTATTCATACCCCAGAGAGAGACGGTCGTCAGTTAAACGTCCAGTTAAAACACCCTGTGCTAATTTGGATTTTTCCCCATGAACCATTCAGTGAATTTTCCCTATTGGTTCTTTGGAGGTCTGTGTTCTCGGATGCTTCACTTACCAAAAAGAAATGCAAATATCACTGACTCGCTGTTGTTGTTCTTGTTGTTTTGTTGTTTTATTTTTCGCGTTGCTCCTCAGAATTCAGACAGCAGCTCCATCCGTTATGGGCGTCGGCCATAAATCGCAGTCAGCAACGTTGCGAGACACTTCGGGAACATTGCAAATGTCTTTCGATGTGCGGTGAAGAGAACGGCTCCAGACAACAAATCTCCTTTTTCTGGTGACAGTCGTGGTTTGGGCATTTTGACACCTGTTTATTTATTTATTTATTTATTTTTTTTCTAAAGCTCGTTTATCTACTAATCATTTTTAAAATGCTGGACTGCTTTCGTATCCTTGACTTTTTTTGTTTTGTTTACTGTTTATATACGTCGCAAATCTACAGCAAGTCATCCAGATTTCGACCTTGTGTTGAAAGATTTAAATTGCATAATCCGGGCTAATTCCCATTGCGTATATTTTCCCTTTTTTTATTGCCAAAAAAAAGAAAAAGAAAAAAATCACGCATTTATATTTTGGACCTAATTCAGGTCCTGTTTCTCCCATAAACCTCAAAATGAGTGTCAAATAAGTCTTTAAAAAATAAAGTGTAATAATGCCCAAGCTTCTATTTCAAAGAGAAGTAGAAGAAGGCTCAAAAACACATTTATATTTTGGCCCTAATTCAGGTTCTCTTTCCCCCATAAACCTCAAAAGAGTGTCAAATTAGTCTTTAAAAAAATAAAGTGTAAAAATGCCCAAACTTCCATTTCAAAAAGGAGAAGAAGTAGAAGAAGAAGGCTTGTTGTTTGGAACCGTTCTCTTCAGAGCGAACGCTGCCATCATCCCCTTATTTCGAGCCCTTACAACAATCTGGTTTCATGTCAGTGGTTGGTGTACTACATGTGGCGTCGTTTAGTCCTCCTCCTCCTCCTCTTCCTCCTCAAACCTCAGGTGCTACTTTTAGTAGCGACCTTGCAGCAGATGGTGGCCGTTTAACCAATTCAAGAGATCGGGGTCCGAGTTCATCAGTTTGAGGGTGGGAGAGGGGGAGGTGAGACTTATCACGATTATTACTTCTTTAGTTTTTATCACTTGTTCGCCTACTTTATTTTAATGTCGAGAGTTGTGTCTTTTGTTATTTTCATGGCTTTCTTTTTATTTGGTTGAATGCGAACTTTTATATGACGGCGCGCCATCCAGAACTTGTATTTACTCTGGTGATGGAGTTAGTGTGTTCGGGTGGTATATTTACTAATATATAAATATATATATTATATATATATATATATATATATATATATATATATATATATATGTATAAAAGACCCATTAAAATACTGTTTTAAAGCCAAGGACTATATTTTGGTGGACTTACTTCCATCCTTATCATGTGTTTTTAATGGAAACTTTTATACTTCAGACGTATCCTGTTTCAACAGAAGAATTTATTTACATATACACCCACAGACACACGCACACACACACACACACACACACACACACACATATATATATATATATATATATATATATATATATATATATATAAATTTACATCTCTAATACTAAAAACGATTGGAGAGTGGAACGAGTTGTCAACAGCTGTGGACTCAGTGTGAAACCTATACTTTTGAAATCGTGTTTGTAATGTGTCTTAAAATTTTGCAGAAAAAAAAAATTCCTTGCGACCCATTACCGAGAGACATTACCAAAACAGAAACTAAATCATCGTATACTATTTGAGCTTCCCAGTGACTTTAGCAAGGAAATGGCGATCGATTCGTTGCAGAACTTCTCGTGTGACCCTTTGAAAGATAAACACTCAATCTGAAGGATGAATTGACCGTCAGTGACTGAAAGGAGATGAAACAGTGAGGAAAAGACGGAGATATGAAAGTGACGAAATAGATTTTAAAAATAGTAAGTGGCAACCTTCTCCGCGCGCGTTCATACACTTGACACAATCCTCACGTCATTGTTTGTCAGGTTACTGACGGTTCTGGGTCATTCCTCGGTTGCAAAGTGAGTATGTTTTGCCATTGACGCTTGGTTTTACTTCGTGTTTATGTTGTCAGGTTGTAAAAGTGAGTTTGTTTATTTATTTATTTATTTATTTATCTATCTATTTATTTATTTATTTATTATTTATCGAAGAAATGTTCAAGTGATTTGCTTTTTTTTTTGCACTGGGACATTTCCAACAGTATTTGTTGCAGAATTTTTTTCTTTTCCTTTTGTATTTTTTTTTCATGCGCTATTTTTCTGTTGTTATGGAGATTTTAGATTTAATTCATATTCTTTGGAAGTTTGTATTCCAAATAAAAATCCCCCCCACAACCTCCCCAACCCACGGCTTGTTCCCCATGAATAGGTATCATCATCATCATCTTTAGAATTATTTTGTCGGCGTAGAATTTTGCAACGTCTTTTTTTTTTTTTTTTTCATCGCTGAAATTTAAGTCGTCGTAGAATTTTGCAACGACTGAAATTTAAAGTAACTAAGTCTTTCCCTTTTTAGATTTGGAAATTGCTATATTTTTCTGTCGTTGATGTTATTTAAGTATTTTATTCGTTCGTCAGTGTTTGGTTGAGATGCGGATGACCCAGCAAGTTTTAATTGCTGTTTTCCTAACCTGAAATTCTGATGTCTGAATAAGCAAAGTAGAGCACGATCAGGGATTCTTCTGTCTCATGGCAGAAACTCGAAGGCGTTTCCTAACATCTTTACTGACGTTGAATTCACAATTTTAACGTCACGCCAAAATGTGGCAAATCGGCGGGAAAACGCTAAAAAGCGCCAGAAAAAACGCGCTTGTGGGAACTCTGCCTTGACCAACGCAGCAGCGATCGAGAAGACAAAGGTGATATGGGTGTTGACGACCCCATCAGGCTGTCAAGCGCACGATTTATGAGTCGTGGGCTCAGGTGAGAGAGAGAGAGAGAGAGAGAGAGAGAGAGAGAGAGAGAGAGAGAGGACAGCGAGACCCGACGAGAGAGAGAGAGAGAGAGAGAGAGAAGAGAGTTACGACAGGAAGCGTCCGACTGGCGCGCTGGGGATCGTCGTGGAAGTCGAGGACAACAAAAGGGAAAGAGAAGTCGACGTTTGTTAAGCAGGATTGATTGAGAGAGAGACATCGCCGGATCCTTTAGGCGTCGGGAGACTGCAGTGATGGATTGATCTCTTTCGCGGAACCGTGGGCGCTCGTTTAGCAGGAATTGCGTATTGGCATCCCAAACATTGGCTCGTTTCTTGGTATCCACGCTGCCCCCCCCCCCCCCCTTTTTCTACGGGAATTTTATTCTATGGTAGATTCATATCAACCGAGCATTTGACGTCTAGGTCAGTCCCTTACGACGCTCCTGATTGGCTGTTGATAAGCCTCGAGAGAGAGTTCACTTAGGCAGGATGTATGTTCAACCAGTCCTGAAAGACGTATCCCTCAGGAGAGGTGGAACGTACATCCAGCCTATGTGAACTCTCGAGAGAGACTGAGAGTTTCCAGCCCTGTGATTGGCTTATCAGCAGCCAGTCAGGAGCGTCGTAAGGGATTGGCCTACACATCAAATGCACGGTTGATGTGAACCTACTATAGGATGCGTTTTAGTCGATGATTCATTCCAAGCTATTATATTCGGGTCATGTATTCATCGCTTGTCAATTGTGAGATGAAAAATAGGGATGCAGAACGTGGTACAGTTCTGACCACTCGATTTTAAGAACTTCGTTGGCTAACTTTTGTTTTAGCATATTTTCTCTAGCTTTCTCTAAGCAATATATTTTTAATTAATAATTCACGTGAACCAATATTGAAATAATGTATATGCGAGAATATCTGAGGTGGTTTTACTCTACACACACACACACACACACACACTCACACACATACACACACACACACACACACACACATATATATATATATATATATTATATATATATATATATAATATATTATAACGTATAAAACGTAATCATGTCATGACCGACCTGACTCTCCGAAAAGCCGAAACAGGGTTATTAACCTCTGGAAGATAGAGATCACGGCAGCACCAAAACACATTCAAAAACTTAACCGTTGGCATTGTTATTACAATCGGTGGTGTTGCAGATTTAAGCTGGCCTATGTGCCAGCACGGGCTCCTTCATCTGGGGGGGGGGGGGGTGGCGGCGGGGGAACAGAATCAGGAAAAAGGGACTCGAGGAAGAGAGAGAGAGAGAGAGAGAGAGAGAGCGAGAGGAACAGGCCCTGTGGAGGAGACAACAAAGCCAGGGATGATCGCATTACACATGCGATAGGAAAGATAATTGGGAAAATGGGGAGGCTAACACAATCACGACCTCACTGCCCTCTCGTGCCCCGATGCCCCCCACCCCCCCCCCCCCCCCCCCCCCCTCCATCCTGTTCCTCTGCCCGTGCCCGCATCCAACCATCTAGTCCCCTTTCCATCCCATACCCTCCCTCCCTCTAATTCATAGGCCGTTTCCCCCATCCCGCACACGACTAAGCCCTAGTTTTTTAGCTCTCTCTCTCTCTCTCTCTCTCTCTCTCTCTCTCTCACTTCACCCCTTATTTAATCTCTCCTCCCCCACCCAACCCCCACCCTCATATACCTTACTTCCCTCCCCCTGTATCCCCTCCACCAACTCCATCTTTTTTTTTTTTTTTTATCTCCCCCACCATGGCATCATTCCTCTTCCCTCCTACCCCCAACCCATACCCTCCATCCACCCCTCCCCTCCCCTCCACCAATCTTTTTCCTGTCCACTGTGTTCTGTTATGAAAAAAATTCCCTCCTATAAAATTATCGCACGATTATCGACATTTGATAAAAAAAAAATAAAAAGCTTTACCGAAAATACTTTTTTTATTATTTTTTTTATTTTTTTTTTTGTTTTTTATTTTTTTTTTAGCGGAAGTAATTTATGACCGGATACGCAAAAGTCGTCGGTTCTTCGACGAGTAAGTTTACTTGAGATTTATATCCACCTTTTTTATCCTCGATAAGACATTTGATATTGTCTTTCGTCTTTCATTGTAGTGAGCATCTTGTCACTTGAGCTACTTTACGTTATAGTTGCCATGTATTGTAAATTTCACAGTTAACTTACTTTCAGTAGCATCCCATTAGTATCATAATACACCGTTTAAATTATCATTATATATATAGGATATATATAGATTTATATATATATAATATATATATATATATATATATATATATATATATATATATATATATATACATATAAAAATATACATATATATAGATAGACAGATATATATAAATATATATATAATCTATATATATATATATATATATATATATATATATATATATATATAAATAAATAATATATATATATATATTATAATATATTATATATATATATATAATTATATATAATAGAAATAAGATAAAGATGATAGAATAGATAGATAAGATTAGATCATATAATTAATATATAATATATTATATATATAATTATATATAAATATATATTATTTTATATATATATTAATAACATATATATATCGAGCTTACAATTTTTTTGGTAATGAGACCGTAATAATAACATTTAATCTCTGAAGTCTTTTGTTGCGTTTTGTTATTTTTGCATGAGTGCTTATGCAACTTTTTGCGGCTGTGTTGGTAAGACTTAGAGTATACCCTGACGAACTCAGCCGCTTGAATACTGACGTTAAGCTCAGAAAAGTTACTCCTTATCTCCATTTCTTATGTTCACATTTATTTCGGTGGCAAAGTAGCAAAATTGCCACTGGCAATGAAAGTAACAGAATGTATGTATTCTTCAACTTGTTTCTTCATAGTATTGTCTGGTTATATTGGACAGATCTGGTCTTTCTCCTCATAGATTCTTCATAGTATTGACTGGTTATGTTGGACAGATCTGGTCTTTCTCCTCATAGTTTTTTCATAGTATTGTCTGGTATGTTGACTAGCTGGGCCTTTCTCCTCATAGTTTTTTCAATAGCATTGTCTGGTTTGTTGGACAGATCTGGAATCATGACCTTCTCTCATAGTTTTTTATCATAGTATTGTATGGTTATGCTGGACAGATCTTGGTCTTTTCTCCTCATAGTTTTTCTTCATATATTGTCTGGTTGCGGACAATCTGGTCTTTCTCCTCATAGTTTTTTCATAGTATGTCTGGTAATGTTGGACAGCTGACCTTTCTTCTCATAGTTTTTTCATAGTATTGTCTGGTTATGTTGGACAGATCTGGTCTTTCTCCTCATAGTTTTTTCATAGTATTGTCTGGTTATGTTGGACAGATCTGGTCTTTCTCCTCATAGTTTCTTCATAGTATTGGGTCTGGTTTGCTGGACGATCTGGTCTTTCTCCTCATAGTTTTCTTCCATTAGTATTACTGTTATATTGGACAGATCTGCTTTCTCCTCATAGTTTCTTCATAGTATTGCGGTATGCTGGGACAATCTGGTCCTTTCCTCCTCAAGGAGTTTTTTTTCATAGTATTGTCTGGTTATGTTGGACAGATCTGATCTTTCTCCTCATAGTTTCTTCATAGTATTGTCTGGTTATGCTGGACAGATCTGGTCTTTCTCCATATATTTTCTTCATAGTATTGTCTGGTTATGTTGGACAGATCTGGTCTTTCTCCTCATAGTTTCTTCAGTTTAGTATTTGTTTCTGGTATGTTACAGATCTTGTCTTCTCCTCATAGTTTTCTTCATAGTATTTGTCTTGTTTATGCTGGGGACAGATCTGGTCTTTCTCCTCATAAGTTTCTTCATATTATTGTTTTTCATTAGGTATGACTGGACTATTTTTTGAGTCTGGTCTTTTCTCCTTTCTTTAGTTTCTTCATAGTATTGGTCTGGTTATGCTGGACAAATCTGGTCTTTTCTCCTCTAGTTTCTTCATAGTATTGTCTGGTTTTTTTTTATGCTGGACAGATCGGGTCTTTCTCCTCATAATTTTCTCATAGTATTGTCTGTGGTTATGTTTGGACAGCTCTGTCTTTCTTCCTCATAGTTTCTTCATAGTATTGTCTGGTTATATTGGACAGATCTGGTCTTTCTCCTCATAGTTTCTTCATAGTATTGACTGGTTATATTGGACAGATCTGATCTTTATAAAAATCATAGTTTCTCTTCATAGTTTGTCTGGTTTATGCTGGACAGATCTGTTCTTTCTCCTCTAGTTTTTTCAATAGTATTGTCTGGTTATGTTGGACAGATCGGATCTTTCTCCTCATAGTTTTCTTCATAGTATTTGTCTGGTTATGCTGGACAGATCTGTCTTTCTCTCTCTAGTTTCTTCATAGTAATTGTCTGGTTAGTTGGACAGAAGATCTGGTCTTCTCCGCATAAGTTTCTTCATAGTATTGTCTGGTTATGTTGGACAGATCTGGTCTTTCTCCTCATAGTTTCTTCATAGTATTGTCTGGTTATGTTGGACAGATCTGGTCTTTCTCCTCATAGTTTCTTCATAGTATTGACTGGTTATATTGGACAGATCTGGTCTTTCTCCTCATAGTTTCTTCATAGTATTGTCTGGTTATGCCTGGACAGATCTGGTCTTTTCTCCTCATAGGTTTCTTCATAGATTGTCCTGGTTATGCTGGACAATCTGGTCTTTCTCCTCATAGTTTTTTCATAGTATTGTCTGGTTATGTGGACTATCGTACCTTTTCTTCTCCTAGTTTTCTTCATATAGTGTCCTGGTTTGCCCTGGACAGATCTGGTCTTTTCTCCTCATAGTTTTCTGTCATAGTATTGTCTGGTTATGTTGGACAGATCTGGTCTTTCTCCTCATAGTTTCTTCATAGTATTGACTGGTTATGTTGGACAGATCTTGTCTTTCTCCTCATGGTTTTTTTTCTTTCATAGTATTTGTCTGGCTTATTGGACCAGATCTGGTCTTTCTCCCCCATAGTTTATAGTAATGTTGTCTGGTTATGTTGGCAGATCTGGCTTTTCTCTCCTAGTTTCTTCATAGTATTCAGACTGGTTTTTATGTTTGTTGACAGGATGCGGGTCTGTTTCTCCATCATAAAGTCTTTCATAGTAGTTTTCTGGTTATGTTTGGACAAATCTGGTTCTTTTCTCCTCATAGATTCTTCATAAGTATTGTCTGGTTAGTTGGACAGGTCTGGATCTTTCTCGTCATAGTTTCTTCTTCATAGTATTGATTTCTTGGTTATGTTGAACAAGATCTGGGCGTCTTTCTCCTCATAGTTTCTTCATAGTATTGTCTGGTTATGTTGGACAGATCTGGTCTTTCTCCTCATAGTTTCTTCATAGTATTGTCTGGTTATGTTGGACAGATCTGGTCTTTCTCCTCATAGTTTTTTCATAGTATTGTCTGGTTATGTTGGACAGGTCTGATCTTTCTCGTCATAGTTTCTTCATAGTATTGTCTGGTATTTGTTGGAGATCTAGGTCTTTCTCCTCATAGTTTATTTCTTCATAGTATTGTCTGGCTTATGTTGGACAGGATCTGATCTTTCTCCTCATAGTTTCTTCATAGTATTGTCTGGTTATGTTGGACAGATCTGGTCTTTCTCCTCATAGTTTCTTCATAGTATTGTCTGGTTATGTTGGACAGATCTGGTCTTTCTCCTCATAGTTTCTTCATAGTATTGTCTGGTTATGTTGGCGGACAGCAGTCTAGGTCCTTTCTCCGTCATGAGTTTCTTCATAGTATTGTCTGGTTATGTTGGACAGATCTGGTCTTTCTCCTCATAGTTTCTTCATAGTATTGTCTGGTTATGTTGGACAGATCTGGTCTTTCTCCTCATAGTTTCTTCATAGTATTGTCTGGTTATATTGGACAGATCTGGTCTTTCTCCTCATAGTTTCTTCATAGTATTGTCTGGTTATGTTGGACAGATCTGGTTCTCATAGTTTCTTTTCAAGTGTTCTTTGGTTTGTTGGGACAGAATCCTGGTCTTTCTCCTCAAATCGTTGCTTCATAGTAATTGTCTGGTTTATGTTGGACAGATCTGGTCTTTCTCCTCATCGTTTCTTTTCATAGTATTGTCTGGTTATGGTTGGACAAGATCTTGGTCTTTCTCCTCCATCGTTCTTCATAGTATTGTCTGGTTATATTGGACAGATCTGGTCTTTCTCCTCATAGTTTCTTCTTAGTATTGACTGGTTATGTTGGATAGATCTGGTCTTTCTCCTCATAGCTTCTCTAGTATTGCTGGTTATTCTCTGGACAGATCTGGTCTTTCTCCTCATAGTTTCTTCATAGTATTGTCTGGTTATGTTGGACAGATCTGGTCTTTCTCCTCATAGTTTCTTCATAGGATGTCTGTTATGTTGACAGATCTGTCTTTCCTCCTCATAGTTTTTTCATAGTATTGTCTGGTTATGTTGGACAAATGTGGTCTTTCTCCTCATAGTTTCTTCATAGTATTGACTGGTTATATTGGACAGATCTGGTCTTTCTCCTCATAGTTTCTTCATAGTATTGTCTGGTTATGCTGGACAGATCTGGTCTTTCTCCTCATAGTTTCTTCATAGTATTGTCTGGTTATGTTGGACAGATTCTGGTCTTTTCTCCCTCATAGTTTTTTCTTCATAGTATTGTCTGGTTATGGTTGGACAGATCTGGTCTTCTCCTCCTAGTTTCTTCATCGGTATTGTTGGTTATGCTGGACAGATTGGTCTTTCTCTCCTCATAGTTTATTCATTTAGTATTGACTGGTTATATGGACCAGATCTTGGTCTTTCTCCTATAGTTTTTTCTTGCCTAGTATGTCTGCGTTATTATGCTGGGACAGATTCTGGTCTTTCTCCTCATAATTTTTTCATAGTTATTGTCTGGTTATGTTGGACAGAAATCTGATCTTTCGCCTCCATAGTTTTGCATAGTTTCTTACATATTGTCTGGTTATTGTTGGACAGGATTGATGTTTCTCATCATAGTTTCTTAATAGTATTGTCTGGTTATGTGGACAGATTATGGTCCCTTTCTCCTCATAGTTTCTTCATAGTATTGATGGTATATGGACAGATCGGTCTTTTCTATAGTTTCTTCATAGTATTGTCTGGTTATATTGGACAGATCTGGTCTTTCTCATATTTCGTCTAGTATTGACTGGGTTATGTGGGCCAGATCG
>NC_087221.1:50261771-50309271 GCF_015104395.2 Macrobrachium nipponense
TCGCAACGGCTTTTTTCGCAATTTTGAAACGAGCTCTCCAAAATTGCCGTCTGTTTTCACAGTTGTGCATTTTCCTACGTACGTTTCATTTCCAGTTCCCGGAAATTATGGAAAAATATTCACGGCCCTTACTGTAGGATGCGCGGGACCTTAAAACATCGCGTTACGCGTGCTCTCTCTCTCTCTCTCTCTCTCTCCTCTCTCTCTCTCTCTCTCTTTTATTTCGGTGCCACATTTGTTTTGTTTTGTTTACCAGTTTGATATATTTTTATATATTTTTTAAAATTCTCGCTGAGGTATTTTGTTTGTTGCAATTTATTGCATTTTATAGTTTTATTTTTTTATTTTGTTAATAATAATAATAATAATAATAATAATAATGAATGATGATAATAATAATAATAATAATAATAATAATAATAATAATAATAATAATAACAACAGCGATTGTAAAAACTTCAAATCACACTTACACACAATAATATGATATAATGTAATATATATATATATATATATATATATATATATATATATATATATATATATATATATATATATATATATATATATATATATATACATATACATATATATATATATATATATATATATTGTATTACATTATTTTTTCACCAAAAATTTGAGACGGGATGCAGCTGCTAAAGACTGTACTTATATTATGTAAGTGTGATTTAAAGTTTTTACAATCATTATTATTTTTACTATTATTATTATCATTATTAATAAAAAAATTTAAAAAATTAAACTATAAAAAGCAATAAACTGCAACTAAGAAAATACCTCACCGAGAATATATATATACATATATATTATAATGATATGTACGGTCTTAATAAGCTGCATCCCATCTCAAATTTCTGGTGAAAAAATTAGATTTCTGTTAAATTCATCATATCCAGACCGTCGTATTGATTTCAAACACCGCCGTGCGAAGGGCACATCGTACAAGAGCGACAAAAGTTGTCGGAATTCTGATCTGTATCATTCAATTTTTGCCAGACCTAGATTTACGTCGTCAAGTTAAAGTTCTTGGTCTTTGGTCTTGGGTTCTTGGACTGTCCAGTGATTTATTATGTTTTAGTATTCATAACGGCAATAGCTGGAATTTTATGCAAAATTAATAGAGTAAGAACGTAGTGAGATAACGTCAACGCCATAATTAGCGATTCTTTGGTAACTTTATACTCACGTTTCGCTTAAATGGCGAAAGAAAAGATTTGGCAGATGAGGAACACAAGTAGTTTTTGTGTCATGATTTGGATTTAATGACAATTATTCATCACTGATTAGTCAACTTATGTCAAAATAGCGTGGGTTAGTTACAGACGCTCTAAATTCCACTGCAGACACACCAGATGGCGGATAATCAGTTTCAGGCCGATATCTCCCATTAGAGAATTTGTTTCGCTGTTTTATTTCAGCATCAAATACCGATTATAGTAATTCTCACGCTCTATTACTAAAATGATTTCTCAACAAACAAGTCTTTTTCATAATATGTACGAGACTGAGACTGTCTTATAGCCTGGGATACCAAGTCTGGACAATTATGAAATATCCATAAGGTTTTGTTTGAGCAGAAATAAAAAGATCTCTCTCAGCCGCAGTAGTCTACTCACTGTCTTCTTTTCAGTAAGGACCTTTTCTGTACTGATGTAAAGATCACGCCAGTGCTCCGTCGATTCCACTTGGCACCCGTTGGGTTTTAGTGCCGTTATCTCACTTCACGTAGGACTTTGTAGTAGGTTTTACCAAATGGTGTTTGCAACGTCCCTCGGCCCCTATACCTACACCCTCTTTATGGCATTTTACTTGACGTCCATCCACGCTTCCCTTCTTCTCTTTCGTTGTCCAACCTCTCTTGACTATTATTAGTCAGTGCAACTGTGGGGGGTTTACTGTCAGTTAAAACCTGAGATCCTTCAGTACTTCATCTCATTTATTTATTTATCATTTATTTATTTATTTATCTATTTTTTTTTTTTTTTTTGGATATCTGCTCGTCAGTGCCCACTGCCCATCTACTCCGAATCTTTTTTTTTTTTAGCAATGGCTTGATCGCTGAATGCTGAAATTGCCTAAATTTCTTTTATTCGTTCATTCAATTCTATCTTCCTCCCTTGAATTGATAAACGCATCATCCCCGTCCAATCTGTTTGTTTTCCATTCCTGCGCAGTGCGATTCACAAACGCCTAAGATGTTTAGTACGTGTATCTTTAATAAATTTTTTCCTGGCTCGTCTTTTTTATTTGATTCAGGGATCTTTTGTTCCCATTTCCTGTTTTCAATTTATGCTTAGTATTTATAAACCGAGAGATCCTTAGCACCGTGTGGCCTTTTCTGTATTTTGCCTACATACTTCACTTCCATAAATGAGATTTGGCTCAACAACCTAGTTACGCATTCCAACTTTTGTTTCAATGCTGTTAACTCTCTTTCATCTTTATTGCCTCCATATGCATTCATACTTTTGTTCACATTCACATTTAGTCTTTCCCTTTTGAGAACTTTCCCAAACATTTTTCACCAGTCTGACACTTTTCTTCATTATCACTAGTTGATGTTATTATTAGCACCTCAAGAACCTGCACATCTATCTATTCTTTTGTAACTTGATTTATTACTGTCTTTAAAAGGACATAGGACGTCATAGACTTGAATCCACTTAGACAACAGACTAGACCTTGTACATCGGACCAGACAATCAGCCATTTGTGTACTCTTACACACAAGCTTTGTGTTTCTTCATAAGTGTTCTGGTTATTCTTAAGATCAATTAACTAATTCACCTTACGTCTCCATCCGTAATGAACACCTGATCATTACATCCTCCCAATATAATTATCAGTGGTCTTTATATATATATATATATATATATATATATATATATATATATATATATATATATATATATATATATATATATATATGTGTGTGTGTGTGTGTGTGTGTTATATATATATATATATATATATATATATATATATATATATATATATATATATATAGATTATTTGATGAGTACTCCAATCGGAAAAGCGATTCCTAAGGGCACTCTCAGGGCGCTGGCGGAGGGGGGGGCGTGGGTGGGGGATGAATAAAGGTTGCGGGGTGGGGTGGGGGGAGCTACGCAGCCGCTAATAAACAAATTTACCGCCACGTATAGCTGCCGGGGCAACACCGCCAACGCGCGCATGCGCGTGTCGCCTTGCTTGTTGCGGGGGGGAGGTAGGGGAAGGGTTAAAGTAGAGAAATCATCTGGCTGAAAACTTGAAAGTGATTCGGAAAACAAGTCATAACATAAAGAAATACCAGAGGGTTTATGAGGTGTGAATGGGGAGACCTTTCCCCGCGAGAGAAAGGGGAGATAAAAAAAGGGGAATAAAGGGGAATGAAAGGGAAAGGGAATATGATGCTACTCGATCGAGGGGAGTTTCCCCGAGGTGGATGCAGAGGGGAAAAAGGGGACGACATCACGCTACTGAAGGCGAAGGGGAGAGGAAAAAAGCGGACAAAAACAAGGGGATAATAATGATAAGAATTAAAGCAGACTGCCCAGAGAGAGAGAGAGAGAGAGAGAGAGAGAGAGAGTTCCGACACTGTTAACTGGTATAATTGCTCCGATTGCCGAGTTTCTCTTATCAGTTACTGCGGTTTCCGTCATTCGTTATTTCCTCATTCGAGAGGAAAACAAGGCGTGATCCGACCTCCAGCTAACTCATGGCGCGTGCTAAAATCTACGGTCAGATAGAGCGTTGTTTCACCAACGAAAATTAAAACTGTCATTTGTTACTTCTTCATTAAAGAGATGACTTGCCTTCCGGAGAGCCGCTGTTCTTTAGGAAAGCAAAGCATGTTCTGACCTCCAGCTTACTCAGGGTGCTTGCGAAAATCTGCGGTCAAACAGAGCGTTGTTTCTCCAACGAAAATTAAGTTAAATACGCTGTACTCCTTTGGAAATAATTGTTCTGTATTGTTTAAAATGCACATTATTTGTTTTTTTAAATTTTCATCCCAGTAAACATTTCATAAATAATTATCCTAAAATTCCTGCATCTTCAAGTCGACCCGAAACACCTTTTTTAGACCGATTTAGGCACCCCCCCCCCCCCCAACAAGAACAACAACAACAGCAACAACAAAGTAATTTGTAGGCTTACTCCCCGAGTAAGCGACAAGACCTAACGACCTGTTTTCTGCGACGCCAGCACATTTCTCGAGCAATAATCTAATCAGAGCTTGTGGGAGTAATTTGTCTTTCGATGATGAATTAATGGCTTCGACATCTAACCTGACATAAAGTATGTATTGTTGACCTAGATCGATTATCGATAACTACTAGATACTGGGTATTGAAGTATGGTAGTTTTGGGGCGTACTAAATACAGGTAATTCTTCCAAAGTTAAGTCAACAGCCTACAACAGCAATCCGCCATCCGCAACTTTGTTGGAAGGTTGTGAACTTCCAAATCATTATTTTTGTCCACTGTTCCATCACTTTCAAACTCTACCATTGTCTTTAACCTAACCTAGTGGTTCTCAACCTTTTCTTGGCCCATGCATCCTTTCACCACAAGTCAGAATATCATCCCCCCACCTTTCCAAAATTATCTGTCTCAAAAGGTGCATTCTAAATAATATGCCCCGTAAGGGGGTAGTGCCGTCAGCAGTGCACCTGATTCGGTGCAATGTAGGCATTGCTTAAGGTTCTTTGCAGTGTCCCCTCGGCCCCTAGCTGCAACTACTTTCATTCTTTTTACAGTATCTCCGTTCAAATTATCTTTCTTCCATCTTACTGTTCGCCCTCTCCTAACAATTGTTTCATAGTGCAACTGCTTTGAGGTCTTCCTCCTGTTACGCCTTTCAAACCTTTTACTGTCAGTTTCCATTTCATCTCTGACTGGCCTTAATTATTGCCCCAGTGCTTGGTATAATGCAAAAAATCTATATAAATCAAATCAAAATCCAAAAAATATGCATTTAATGCTAAAACTCGTTGGTCACAATTCCTTCTTAAACTCAAAAATTCCCACCTGGTTGAGAACCGCTGATCCTAACCTATCTTTCTGTTCCTAAATTCTGTATCTATATCTCATAGAACCTGCACTGTCACTCATTTGGGATGTGATCGATTAAAGGCTGATCAATACTCATTACCGTCTCCGTTCTTGCTAGAGAATCCTCAAACGATCCAATGAATGAAAATAAAACTGTCATCATCTTGACATTTCACGCGATGCAGTGAAATCCCCAGATGCAAAAAGTGTGGGAGTGAAGGATTGATTGATGAAGCTGCTTAAACTGGCGTTACGATCGAGAGGGACCTTACCTTACCTTACAGACCTTACATCTTGTTCGGGTTGCCCAGGTCCCTCAGTGTGAGGAACCTCTTGTCTACCAGAGAGTTGCTAGAGTACATCTTCCGGTATATTTTGCATCTTCCAATCTTGGATGGTCTGGGATGCAGTTTAGATATTTGTCGAGCTTATTCTTAAACACATCTACGCTCACTCCTGATATATTCCTCAGATGAGCTGGCAACGCATTGAATAGACGCTGCATTATCGATGCTGGTGCGTAGTGGATTAATGTCCTGTGTGCTTTCCTTATTTTTCCTGGTATATTTTTGGGCACTATTAATCTACCTCTGCTTGCTCTTTCTGATATTTTTAGTTCCATGATATTTTCTGCTATTCCTTCTATCTGTTTCCATGCCTGAATTATCATGTAGCGTTCTCTTCTCCTTTCCAGACTATATAATTTTAAGAATGTAGTCTTTCCCAGTAGTCTAGGTCCTTAACTTCTTCTATTCTAGCTGTAAAGGACCTTTGTACACTCTCTATTTGTGCAATATCCTTTTGATAGTGTGGGTACCATATCATATTGCAATATTCAAGTGGACTACGAACATATGTTTTATAAAGCATAATCATGTGTTCAGCTTTTCTTGTTTTGAAGTGCCGTAACAACATTCCCATTTTTGCTTTACATTTTGCCAACAGAGTTGCTATTTGATCATTGCATAACATGTTCCTATTCATCATCACACCAAGGTCTTTAACTGCTTCCTTATTTGTGATGGTCTCATTATTAGGTCCCTTATATGCATATAGCTTTCTTTCTCTGTCTCCATAATTTATTGATTCAAATTTATCAGAGTTAAATACCATCCTATTTACCTCTGCCCAATCATATACTTTGTTAAGGTCTCTTTGTAGAGCGTTCCTATCTTCATCACAAGTAATTTCTCTACTTATTCTTGTGTCATCTGCGAAACTACTCACTACCGAATCCTTAACATTATTGTCTATTCTTCAATCATAATAACAAACAGTATTGCAGCTAACACCGTACCTTGCGGCACACCGGATATTACCTTGGCTTCATCCGATTTCTCGTCGTTTGCAATAACTATCTGTTTTCTGTTGTGTAAAAATTCTTTTAACCATCTTCCTACTTTATCCACGATATTGTGTTTTCTAATTTTCTTCGCTAATATATTATGGTCTACTTTATCAAAGCTTTTGCAAAGTCTAAATAAACCACATCTGTTTCATTTCCGCTTTTCATATTTTTGAATATGTTTTCACGGTGGACTAACAGTTGGGTTTGTGTACTTTTTCCGGGTACGAAACCATGTTGTCTTTATTAAACAAATTATTTTTTATTAAATGTTTCATAATATTTTTCTTCATTACCCTTTCATACACTTTCATTATATGTGATGTTAGACTCACAGGCCTATAATTACTTGCCTCTAGTCTTGATCCACTTTTGAAAGTAGGGGTAATATACGCTAATTTGTGCTCATCATATATCTTGCCTGTATCTACACTTTGTCTTAATAATATTGCAAGTGCTTTGCGATAGAATGGACTACTTTCTTTAACAAAATAGCAGGAATTCCATCAGGCCCTGCAGCAGCTCCATTTTTAATTTCATTAATAGCCTGCACAATATCAGCTTCATTAATATCTATGTCAGCTAAATATTCACTATTTTATTTCCATCCCTTACTTCTATATCATTATCTTCATTATCTATTCTAGGGGTGAATTCTCTCTTATATCGTTCTGCCAGTATGTTGCAAATTTCCTTTTTTTCATTCGTTAATCTCCCTTCAATTCTCAGAGGGCCTATTTCTATTCTTCTTTTATTCATCTTCTTCGCATATGAGTATAATAGTTTGGGGTTTTGCTTGATATTTAATAGGGTTTTTTCTTCCAAGTCCCGTTTTCATTTTCTTTTGATTGTATAATCTTTTTTTCTGCATTTTCTATCTTACTTTTTAGTTCTATAACTTTCCATGCATTTTTTTCTTTTGCAAGACCTTTTTTCCACTTTCTGATTTTCTGGAACAAGATTCTTCTGTCTCTTGGTATGCATGAATGATGTTTACTTTTCTTCTTCGGTATATATTTTTCCACTATTATCTCCAATATTTTATATAATATCTCCGTATTTACCCTTATGTCATCACTTACGAAAATGTTATCCCAATCTTTGTTTAATTCTTCATTAATTTCTGACCATTTTATATTTTTACTGTAGAAGTTGTATTTTCCATATCCTTCCCACTTTTTCATTTCTTGCTTATCTCTATTTTCACTTGCTTTGGAATGAACTGTTAATTCTATGACATTATGGTCTGAAATACTCGCATTATAAACTATTATTTCTTTAACATAATTCATCTCGTTCACAAATACTAGGTCTAAAGTATTTTCCTTTCTTGTTGGCAGGTGATTTATTTGTTGAATGTTGTATTCTAGTAGCATATCTAATAGCTTTTCAAATTGCCTCTTATCTTCTGCACTACTATTACTCTCTTTTTTATATGTATAAGTACAACCACAATCTCCTATTCGTTCTTTCCATTCTACGAAAGGAAAGTTGAAGTCACCAGATAGGAGAATAGTCCAGTCCTTGTGATTTCTACATATATCATCCAATTTTTCAATTATTAAGTCAAACTCTTTAGTAATTAGGAGGTCTATATATTACTATGTTCATCAATTTTTCAGATTCAAATTCTACCGCTATTAGTTCACATTCTGAGTTACTATATTTCTCATATATTTTTCCTTGTTTTTTGTCTTTCCCATATATTGCGGTTCCCCCTTGATTCCTATCTGATCTATAAGTTTGGAACCCTTTTATTTGATCATCATTCCCAGTCTCTTGGGAATACCAGGTTTCACTTATATTCATTATATCTATTTTCTTTTCATTTTGGGTTAGTTCTTCTAAGTACTCTATTTTTCTTTTTGAGTTACTCGTAACTAAACCCTGCGCATTCATCACTATGATGGTTTGCGTGTTTTCTCCTTCATTTAATACTGATAGTAATAAGGATTTTCCCATGTCTCTTTCCTGTTCTGGTATGTTTGTTCTTTTTTTTTCATTTCCAGAAATTCTGACATTAAAAAATCCAACTTTTCCATAATATTTGATCTTCCTTCATCATAATTATTCATTTTGTGTCTGAATCTGCAATTTTCTCCGTTTCTGCAATATCCTCTTGCATAATAAATACAGTTATTATCTCTTGAGTAGAATTTCGGAGCTGATGCTTTGAAATTCTTTGCTGACACCTCTGCATATCTCATTGGTGGTTTGCTTTTCTCTTTTACCTGATATTCTTGATTTCTCTCTTTATTTGTTTCTTTCTTATTTTGGATTTTATTACTTGGTTGGTTATTTATTTGATTATGATTCATGGCTACAGGGTGCATATATTTGCATTTTTTGTCGAACTTACATCCTTTTCTTCTTTAGGTTTTTACATATTTTGGATGCAGATCTCTGCAATCATCCCCCATATCCATCTAAGTATGCACATTTACCATATATTTCATAGTTTTGACATATCTTAGGATGTTTGTAGTAACATCTTTCTCCAAATCTGCAATTCCCTCTTTTTAAAAGGTTGCAGATTTTGTCTTTCTTGTCTATTTTTTCCTCTTTCCCGTCATTGTATAGATCTGGGTAGAGCCTCTTCGGGATTTGCTTTTCTGTTGTCATATCGTAATTTATTTCTTCGGTAGGTATGCTGCTTTATTGCCTCATATGTAGTATCAATGAGTATCTCTGCATCCATACTTTATCTTGTTTCTTTGTTTTCCTTATTTTTTTCTGTCATTTCATTTTTGTTTACTTCTCTTCCGTTTTCCTTCTTCTTCCTTTTTCTTCTTCTTCTTCCTCTTCCTCTTTCTTCTTCATCCTCAACTATTTGTACATTCAATCTTGATTTAATAACATTGTCTATCCATGATAGACTGTTGAACAAAAAATTCTTGTATCTTTTCTCAAATCTTGTATTACCTCAGCACACTGTGGATGGGTCGGAATGTTGCATGCAGCACATTTTCTGATTAGGTTTTGTGGATTGACTATGCTATAACCAAAACCTTACACAGTTTGCATGCTTTTGGCATTCTTTTTCAAAAAAAAAAAAATAATGCATCAATTAGTATATTCACAAGATTCACCTTATTCATTTTCTTGTCGGAATATGTTGGTTTATGTATATTTTCTTTATGAGTCTCTTGACCACTTGGATTTTATTTGGAACTTCTTCAATTATTTTCAAGATGTTTTCATTAGATTTGTTCCAGTTTGAAGGATTATATCCTTCTAATATATCTATGAATGCTTTTGTATCTTTTTGGTTAGGACTGTTGCTGATTTCATAGATGAGAAATGCCAGTTCCCTTCCTGCTACCTCATCGTATTGCGAATCTGCTAGACACGCCAAATTACGCCACCTTTTCCCGCAGTTGGAACTTACTGCCATCTTGTTCTGATTTATAGTATTACACTTGATAAACTAACTTAGAAGACGCTTTATCCTACTATTTTCACACTAATCTTATCACCGATAGTTCACGAACACTTCTAGATATTTCTCAAATTCTAGTCGTATGTTAAACTTGTGATATCTGTTGATTATTGTGACTTCACGCGGGTACGTCTCACCAAGCAAGATGGCTACTACGGAGAAGAGAGATGAGTTATCCGAGAAAGTTCAGGATTGTGTGTGTGTGTGTGTGAGAGAGAGAGAGAGAGAGAGAGAGTTCATGGAAGGTGATTGACCGCCAAGACTTATTTGCTTTAAAGCCAGAGGCAGATCTCATTGCTTTATAAGAAATAGAAATGATTTAAAAGAAAAAAAAACAAGGAAAGGGTGATCGACAGTTTTATATTTCAACTTGAATCGCAGATGAGCCCAGTATGCAGAAAGTTTCCACGACAATCCTCTCTTCAAACACCTGTACTGGAGGCTAATGGGAAGTACGTTGAGCCATGTTCTGTTCTAGTGCTTCGTCCGTTCCATTTATTCTTGAAAGTCGTAGACAAAATGCTTAATTATATGAGCCGATTTTAACAATCTAGCGTGATAAATGAAGGTACAAAGTTGACAGCCAGCCACTATGTATTTGCATATATACATATATATAATGTCTAATAAAAGGAGCCTATAAAAACGCCAAAACATAGAAAGTAAGTACTATAATTTTAAGAGACTGCTGTCTCTCTCATTAGCTACCTGAAGAGAGAGACAGCAGTCTGAAATGTATAGTTCATACTTTCTATATTTTGGCGTTTTTATGAGCTTTTATTAAATGGAATTATGTTGTAAAAGAGAATTTTTACCAGTCATATAACATGCGTACATACACACACACTCCTACCCATTTACCCTGTGTTCCGCCATCAGTAAATTACTGACGAGTGATATTTGTAAGAGATACCACGAGTTATCAATTTGCATGTGGTTTTAATACTAGACTCCCGTCCACGCTGGCCTCTGCTTCTGAGATACAATATAGTTTTAGGAAGAAGACTGTCATTTGGAAAACTACTTTTGCTTCCAGCACCCATGCAATTTTATTTGGTCATTGCCTCCCCAGGGCAGCTTGGCCAGGCTCCAGTCCACCACACTTTCTCTCTCTCTCTCTCTCTCTCTCTCTCTCTCTCTCTCTCTCTCTCTCTCTCCAATTTCAATTATCTAAAAAATGAGCCAGCGGGGTCGAAATGACCTCACACGCCCTCTTTGAATACAAGATCCGCTGTTAGAATTTCCCCTGGTCATCAAATTGTTTATATGCAGGGGTTAAAAGAGTAATCTTCCGAGCTTATTCCATTTAGTGCTAGATTCCATTTCGTGTTTCTCCTCTTGCGTTTTTGGAGGTTTCCTCCCACCAGGCGACTCCAATGTGTAACTGATGATCAGTTGGTGGTCACAGTTCCGAGAGGCTCTTGAAATTTTGACTCCAAAATACGTCCATAATATTTGCTTTCAGCATTCAGTACTATTTTGATGCTCAGGGCTGAAGCTTATGGCTGTCATGTCGAAATAGTATTTTATATTGTTTTACCCACTAATTTTGAGTATGTTTTGTTTGCCAAAGTGACTCCAAATGCAGTAAAGCATGGCTGATACTTCTTTAAAGGTTGCCTCTAAAATTTATGGTGTTCTCGTCGGTCTCAGACTTCCATTTGTTTCTCTATCTCAGGCTTGAGCGTTAGGTGACGAAATAAATACCAAAATATAAAACGAATAACTATGGTCAATACTATCTTATCAGTCAGTCCTTAAGTTACGATTTTTCTGTCAACGCGAGGTTCTGTTCTTCGCAGTTGATCAGTTTTTTTTTCTTTGTTCAGCAAATGACTACAAACTGGGGCATTTATCGTTAATACTATTTTGATGGTCAATGCTGAAGTTTACCTTTTTTTCCCCATGGAGCCCTCTCAGCTTGCCCCTGCAAGGACTTCGGCCGAGGTCATCCTCAACCTGATCTCTTTTGCCCTCATACTTGAGGGAGGGCTCGGATCATCATCCTTCGCTCAGTTTTCCCGCGCTTTCCTCTTTTCCCGCGCTTTTGCTCTCGCAACCCCCCTCGTTAGTGTCTGGCGTGCTTTTCCTTTCTTCTGCCGAAAATATCGGTATAAATTTCGCCCACACCTCTTCTCCCAGTCCCTCTGCTGTCGTGAATTCTGTCACATCCCTTCTGACATATCTTTATACATATATTTTTTGAGTGGAAAATGACAAATTGAAATGGCCCGCGGTGTTTTATTCCTGTTCTCTCTGATAAAGAAGGCAAGTCGATCACCAAAGGGGCGGTGTGGCCGCGTATACTGTGATGGGTGTTTCCGCTCTCGTAAAGTGAGATAAAAAACGAGTAGAAGGGAATACATACCTCGCACTTTATCGAGGACGCATCCATAGAAAAAAAATAATAAAATAAAACACCACCAAAAGGACGCTTTCGGGCGAACATCAATTTCGCATCAGCTAAATGAAAATGATAATGAATCGCCGGAGGAATTATTGCAGAGGTAGCGTATGGTAATTTGCAGAAACCCGATGATCATGTGCCCCTGCAGGATAATGGCCGAGGACAATATAAACTCATATTTATGGAAATAAGGTGACGACCTGAAGCTTAGGGGTGGAAACTCATAATGGGAAATTATCGGAGGGTCTAAGAGAATTAGAAAACCACAGTGCTGATAGCGCGCTGTTGTGCTGTTGCGCTGGTTTTTACGACCTGATTATTACCTTCGAGGTATGGGGTTCGTTCTATCTGCTTTTTATCTGTTTTTATCTATTAATCAGAAGGTGCTCGATTAACAACGGCGCCCTGGGATTGGATGGAGGAGGTGTGGCGGTGGTATAGCGCTCCCCTGTCCACTGTTATTATTAACCTCGGGCTTTTTCTTTTTTCTTTTTCTTTTTCTTTTTTTTGCTTTTACTTTGTTCGCAGTGATTGGATGAGCGAAGTGATATTGTGCTTTGTAAAGCATTTTAATTGTGGGGGGGGGGGGGGGGGCGTCGCGCACTCGTCGCCTGCGTCATTAGACGCGGAGTGAATTTCTCATCAGCAGTGGGGAGCGATTGCATTGATGTTTCTTGCTCTTATTGTAATTGCCAGGTATATTTGCTTCATGGTAGATGCTTGTTGCGTCGGTAATGCAAATCACCCGTGCTTGTTTTTAGCGAAGTGGCTCTTTAGCCCTTTGGCCTTTCGTGAATATGATTTATTCATTTGCTAGGTTTTTTTTTTCTCGTTGGTTCCTGAAGGTGAAATGTTAATTAAAAAAAACAAAAAAAAGCAATAATAACTCGCAAACCGTTTAACCAATTTGTTTGAAATTTTCCAAGCAAATATCTTTAACCAACCTCAATACATTCAAGAAGTTTGAAGCAAACCGAATAAAATGTAATGGAGGTCGTAGTAAAGTGACACCTCCCCCACCCCCCCTTAAAGTTTGAGAAAATATTAACCGTATCCGGATTTCACTGTCGAGTTAGTGATGCTTTAAGGAAAACACCTAAATGCTTTGCAGATTCATGCATTTTCGTGTTCTGATTATAATTTATTTTAATGGATGGATGCACTACTCTTATTCTTTAATAGGAATGGTAAGCACAGTCATCCATATCCTGAAAGTCTCTCTCTCTCTCTCTCTCTCTCTCTCTCTCTCTCTCTCTCTCTCTCTCTCTCTCTCGCCATATTCTGAAAGTCTCTCTCTCTCTCTCTGTCAATTTTTTCTTATTCTTTCAGACTTTAACTTCTATCTTTACAACGAAATCGGATTTTCTCTCTCTCTCTCTCTCTCTCTCTGTCTCTCTCTCTCTCTCTCTCTCTCTCTCTCTCTCTCTC
Source organism: Macrobrachium nipponense (assembly GCF_015104395.2). Lineage (NCBI taxonomy): Eukaryota > Metazoa > Arthropoda > Malacostraca > Decapoda > Palaemonidae > Macrobrachium > Macrobrachium nipponense. The sequence goes on from NC_087221.1 coordinate 50,275,470, forward strand.
TCAATTTTTTCTTATTCTTTCAGACTTTAACTTCTATCTTTGCAACAAATTCGGTATCTCTCTCTCTCTCTCTCTCTCTCTCTCTCTCTGTCAATTTTTTTCTTATTCTTTCAGACTTAAACTTCTATCTTTACAACAATTCGGATTCTCCTCTCTCTCTTCTCTCTCATCTCTCTTCTCTCTTCTCTCTCTCTCTCTCTCTCTCTCTCAAGAAATCATTTGTTGTCATATTTCCATATTCTTTCAGATTTTAACTTCTATCTTTACAAGAACTTAAAGATGGCGACTAGAATTTCACCGATCAATTTCTTAACAAAATATAATAATAAACTAACGTCTGACAAGCAAGAATTTCGTAAGTACTACTGAAATTCTCTCTCTCTCTCTCTCTCTCTCCTCTCTCTCTCTCTCTCTCTCTCTCTCTCTCTCTCTCAATTTTTTCTTATTCTTTCAGACTTTAACTTCTATCTTTACAATAAATTTCTTCGGATTCTCTCTCTCCCTCTCTCAAGAAATAATTTGTTTTCATATATCATATATTCATATACTTTCAGATTTTAACTTCTCTTACAAGAAATTCTCTCTCTCTCTCTCTCTCTCTCTTCTCTCTCTCATCTCTCTCTCTCTCTCTCTCTCCTCTCTCTCTCTCTCTCTGTTTGTTATTATGATTGAAGACATAGACAAAATAATGTGAAGGATTCGGTAGTGAGTAGTTTTCGCAGATGACACAAGAATAAGTAGAGAAATTACTTGTGATGAAGATAGGAACGCTCTACAAAGAGACCTTAACAAAAGTATTATGATTGGGCAGAGGTAAATAGGATGGTATTTAACTCTGATAATTTGAATCAATAAATTATGGAGACAGAGAAAGAAAGCTATATGCATATAAGGGACCTAATAATGAGACCATCACAAATAAGGAAGCAGTTAAAGACCTTGGTGTGATGATGAATAGGAACATGTTATGCAATGATCAAATAGCAACTCTGTTGGCAAAATGTAAAGCAAAAATAAATGGAATGTTGTTACGGCACTTCAAAAACAAGAAAAGCTGAACACATGATTATGCTTTATAAACATATGTTCGTAGTCCACTTGAATATTGCAATATGATATGGTACCCCACACTATCAAAAGGATATTGCACCAAATAGAGAGTGTACAAAGGTCCCTTTACAGCTAGAATAGAAGAAGTTAAGGACCTAGACTACTGGGAAAGACTACAATTCTTAAATTATATAGTCTAGAAAAGGAGAAGAGAACGCTAACTGATAATTCAGGCATGGAACAGATAGAAGGAATAGCAGAAAATATCATGGAACTAAAAATATCAGAAAGAGCAAGCAGAGGTAGATTAATAGTGCCCAAAACTATACCAGGAAAAATAAGGAAAGCACACAAGACATTAATCCACTACGCAACCAGCAATCGATAATGCAGCGTCTATTCAATGCGTTGCCCAGCTCATCTGAGGAATATATCAGGAGTGAGCGTAGATGTGTTTTAAGATAAGCTCGACAAATATCTAAACTGCATCCCAGATCATCCAAGATTGGAAGAATGCAAAATATACCGGAAGATGTACTAGCAACTCTCGGTGGTAGACATTAGAGTGCCATCACACTGAGGACGGGGGACCCCCTGGGGCAAGCCCGAACAAGATGTAAGGTCTGTAAGGTAAGGTATGGTCTCTCTCTCTCGACTCACCAAGTCCCTAGGTCTTCAAGTTCGAAATTTTTTTTTTTTCTTTTTTTTTTTTTTTTTTTACCGAGTGATGTATTTTCGCAAAGTCAGCCGTTAACTTCGGCCAAACCCAAACCCGCATCATCTTTCATTCGATTTGGACAGCAGCAAAGGGACATTCTTGGTGTCAGTGACATTAATTTTATCCCAATTTTCTTGGCTGAAACTTTAATTGTATCCGTTGAAATGATAATTAAATGAATGCGATTGAAGCATTCTAGTTATTTTTTCTTTTTCGTATGTTTCCTTTCCATCCTTTCTCTTCTTCTTCTTCTTTCTTCTTCTTCTTTTCCATTTGTAAAGTAGTTTCGCCTGCTGTGCTGTGGATAGCATGCCTGAAGAGTTTCTTTAAAATAAGAGAAATAAGGCTGTCTAATTATCTACCAGTATATACATATATATATATATATATATATATATATATATATATATATATATATATCTAATAAAAGGAGCCCATAAAAAACACCAAAATGTAGAGAGAAAAAGTACTATATTTCAGAGACTGCTGTCTCTCTCTTCAGGTATATGAATGAGAAAAGTTTACAGAAAAGGTGGTATTTATACCAAGAGATTCGTCCACAAGTAAGCCAATTTAGGTCACCCCCGCTGATAATCTTCCTTTAATCTTCTTTAAGCGTTTGGTTGAATGAACACTGCGTCGACGATGTCTGATGTCCCAATTCCCTTTTGAGATGTTCATACCTGCTTCTCTTTTATTAAGGCCGATTCCATCATTTGACTCTTGTACCGGCAGTTGCTGCTATAAATTACACGTGACATATTCCAGTTTATTCTATGGTTATGTTCATTTATATGATTGAAATAGCCGAGTTTCTGTTTGTCCTACTAACTGACCGTTTGTGTTGTATTAATCTCTGGGGAAGTGGATTTACCTGTTTAAATCCGAGGTTAAGATTGGTCACAGTCCTGGCATGGGATCTCATATACCCAGAGTCTTTGGGCGATGTCTTTTGTTGGACGTTAATCAGGGATTTGGCTAAGGTATTTGGGTAGGTAAATGCAAAAGGGTTGGATTTCCAAGGGTGTGAGTTACTCTCTTAATCGTCTCCAGGGGGGAATTTTTATTTTATTGTTGGGTGTGTCTCTGGTCTTGTCTTTAGGGGGTCGGTAGAAAATTACGTTTGCTTTTTGAATTGCTTTCTTAATTATATGGTCAGGATACTTTAAAGATGAAAGTTGCTTGCGAATTAGTTCAAATTCTTTTTCCAGGAAATCTGGGGAACAAATTCGTAAGGCTCTTAGGAATAGGTTGCTGGCTAGACCTATCTGATAGTCTTGTCATGATAGCTAAAGTAGTGAATATATGAAAGTGAGAACGTTGGTTTTCTGTATATGGTAAATTTTGTATTCTGTCGTGTCTCTGATTATTAAAACATCAAGAAAAGGAATTTTGTTGTCTGTTTCCCATTCAACTTTAAATTTGATGCTGGGCACTAATGCGTTTAATTTTGAGAGGAATTCATTAAAATTACCCCACTTATTATCCCAAAATGTTAGTATGTCATCCAAGTATCTCAATCCACAGCATGTTTTTTTTTGGGTTTTTATTGCATTTTATTACTGTAGTTTCAAAGTATTCCATGTACAGATTGGCTAAAATAGGACTTAAAGGACTACCCATACTACACCCGAATTTTTGCTTGTAGAATGATTCCCCGAATGAAAATACGTTTATTAGATGCACATAATTCAACTAACTTTATTATTTTGTCAAGTGCCAAAGGGAAATGATCTGAATAGGGGGATAATTTTTCCCTTAAAAACTGAAGAACGTCCTGTACTGGTACTTTTGTGAAAATTATCCCCCTATTCAGATCATTTCCCTTTGGCACTTGACAAAATAATAAAGTTAGTTGAATTATGTGCATCTAATAACGTATTTTTCATTCGGGGAATCATTCTACAAGCAAAAATTCGGGTGTAGTATGGGTAGTCCTTTAAGTCCTATTTTAGCCAATCTGTACATGGAATACTTTGAAACTACAGTAATAAATGCAATAAAACCCAAAAAACATGCTGTGGATGAGATACGTGGATGACATACTAACATTTTGGGATAATAAGTGGGGTAATTTTAATGAATTCCTCTCAAAATTAAACGCATTAGTGCCCCAGCATCAAATTTAAAGTTGAATGGGAAACAAACAACAAAATTCCTTTTCTTGATGTTTTAATAATCAGAGACACGACAGAATACAAATTTACCATACACAGAAAACCAACGTTCTCACTTTCATATATTCACTACTTTAGCTATTATGACAATACTATCAAGATAGGTCTAGCCAGCAACCTATTCCTAAGAGCCTTACGAATTTGTTCCCCAGATTTCCTGGAAAAAGAATTTGAACTAATTCGCAAGCAACTTTCATCTTTAAAGTATCCTGACCATATAATTGAGAAAGCAATCAAAAAGCAAACGTAATTTTCTACCGACCCCCTAAAGACAAGACCAGAGACACACCCAACAATAAAATAAAAATTCCCCCCACCCCCCCTGGAGACGATTAAGAGAGTAACTCACACCCTTGGGAAATCCAACCCCTTTTGCATTACCTACCCAAATACCTTAGCCAAATCCCTGATTAACGTCCAACAAAAGACATCGCCCAAAGACTCTGGGGTATATGAGATCCCATGCCAGGACTGTGACCAATCTTACATCGGATTTACAGGTAAATCACTTCCCCAGAGATTAATACACAAACGGTCAGTTAGGTATGGACAACAGAACTCGGCTATTTTCAATCATATAAATGAACATAACCATAGAATAAACTGGAATATGTCACGTGTAATTTATATAGCAGCAACTGCCAGTACAAGAGTCAAATGATGGAATCGGCCTTATAAAAGAGAAGCAGGTAATGAACATCTCAAAGGGAATTGGCCATCAGACATCGTCACGCAGTGTTCATTCAACCAACGCTTAAGAAGATTAAAGGAAGATTATCAGCGGGGTGACCTAAATTGGCTTACTTGTGGACGAATCTCTTGGTATAAATACCACCTTTTCTGTAAACTTTTCTCATTCATATACCTGAAGTAGAGAGACAGCAGTCTCTGAAATATAGTACTTTTCTCTCTACATTTTGGTGTTTTTATGGGCTCCTTTTATTAGATGGAATTCTGTTGTTACAGAACACTTTTACCAGTCATATATATTATATATATATATATATATATATATATATATATGTATATTATATATCATATATATATATATATATATATATAATCAGAGGAAGACGGACGAAAACCACATATCACTAGGGCGGTGTCATCTATAAAATACTGCCCTTGCCCAAATGTATTTCAGGGATTTACGTGGGATCCACCAGTCGACTACTTAAGGTGCGCATCGATTCACATCGGGGAATCAGTTTCCGCACAGGGAGCAGAATCTCAAACCCAGAGCACTCCAATATCAGGAACCATGCAAAACAATGTAAAACCTACATTGACAACAAAGATTTCAGTGTAATCGATCATACTACCAAACCACAAGGAGTTAACAATCCTTGAGTCGTTGTTTAATATATATATATATAGTATATATATATATATAATATATATATATATATATATATATATATATATATATATATATATATATATGATCTATATAGTGCATAAATATATATACCTATATATATATATAATTACCATACATATATATACATTATATAATATATATATAATAAACATATATATTATACATTATATATATATATATATATATAAATATATATATGTTTGTGCATATATATATATCATATTATCTCAAGAGATATAATATATATATATATATACATAATACTATTAATATAATATATATGTATTATACCTTAACAGTACTATATAACATATATATATATATATACATAAATATGTATATATAAATATAAAATATAGTATATATATTATATATATATATAGATATATATATAAAATGCTTGCGTATGTATAAGGCACATGATCACCTATAGAAAGACAGAATAACTAAATCGATTCCAAAAAGAGAATAAAAAAAAAATAAGAATTAACAGATAAAAGGACTTAAAGAGTTCCCTCATGTCGGCAACCTGTATAGTTAAGTCTTAAGCCGTTGGCATCATCTCCAAGCAGGTGCCAACCTTGATCACTTGCCTTTAATCGTTGATTAGTCCGTTGACCTTGCATAACCTCACCTCGGGAGAGAGAGAGAGAGAGAGAGAGAGAGTTGTGGCGGGACGATCAAAGAGACTATAGATAGTGTGGTGCGTCTAAGATCCCGTAAGGTTTTCTCCTTTGATTAAAGTTTTTTTTTTCTTTTAATGATGCCGTCCCATATCCTCTGTATACTGAAGTATATGCTTTACGCAGTTTAGATTTTTCTCTTCTTTGGTGAAGTAAAGTTATGTTAAATGTCCTTATATGGTAGAAACTAAATGAAAAATCGTTGATATAAACTTGCATTTTTTTTATTCGTGTATTGAAGCAGTTTTTGCTAAATATTTAAGCTGTTTTTACTCTTTATTAAGCAGTTTTTGCTAATTATTTAAGGAGTTTTTATTACGTATTTAAGCAGTTTTTGCCACTTATTCAAGCAGTTTTTGCTATGTATTTAAGCAGTTTTTGCCACTTATTCAAGCAGTTTTTGCTATGTATTTAAGCAGGTTTTGCTATTTATTAAGCTGTTTTTGCTATGTATTGAAGCAGTTTTGGTTGTATATTTAAACAGTTTTTGCAATTGTATTTAAACACCTTTTGTTACTTATTCAATCAGTTCTTGTTACGTATTTAAGCAGTTTTTGCCACGCATTTAAGAAGTTTTTACTATGTATGGAAGCAGTTTTTGCTATATATTTAAGCAGCTTTTGCTATGTATTTAGCGGTTTTTTTTTCTATATATTGAAGCAATTTTCACCACTCATTCAAGTAATTTTATCCGTGTATATATGTAAGCAATTTTCACTGTTTTTATTTTATTTATTTATTTATTTATTTTTGATAGAAACTGACATTAGTTACTTGCTCTGGATGGGCTGACTGATAAGCCACACCTGAATAAAAAGTTAATTTAGGTGAGAGAGAGAGAGAGAGAGAGAGAGAGAGCGACGGAGGGGAGAAGAGAAGAGACGAGAGAAAAGGAGAGAGACGAGAGAGAGAGGTGTAATGTTCTGAGATATAGAAAATCGGAATGGTGTTTTGTTAGATAAGAAGGTTGAGAGAGAGAGAGAGAGAGAGAGAGAGAGAGACTCAGGAAAAGTCATAGCGTTATGGAGATTTAGAAAATTAGAATGGTTTGTCTCTCCCAGAATCTAATCATATAAGGGTCGCGACGCCACTTTTTTGCATATTGAATAATCCCGAAGATATAACCTCCTCATACTTCTTTGTCTCTTTGGCCTGTAGCTGCAACCCCCATTCTTTCCTTTTACTGTATCTCCGTTCGTATTCTCTCTCTTCCATCTGACCTTCCACTTTCTCCTCACATTTGATTGATTCATAGGGTAACAGTGAGGTTTTCCTCCCGTTGCACCTTTCAAACCTTTCTACCTTCAGTTTCCGTTTCAGCGCCTTATGACCTCCTAGGTCCCAGCCCTTGGTCTGTGGCCTAAATTCTATTCTGTTCTATCCTCACACTTCTTTGGCCGTGGTGAGGACTCCATCTTTCAAATCACTCATTTCTCTTGAGTTGTCTCGTCAATGGAACCCATTCCACAACTTATTTTTAAATTACAAATGTATGTAAAAAAAAAAATCTGACTTACGTTTGCATGACTGATAGCAAATAGATGCAGCAGGTCGTCGTCCTCTATAAACGGCAACCGGTAGGAACTCCGAATTGTGAAATGTTGCCGAAACCTCTTCATTCAAGTGTTTAGAAAGGCGTTCACACTTAGACTTTGTGCTTGACAGTATTTTAGCTACACCAATACAGTTGAGCGCCTCAGTGGCGTGATAGGTATGGTCTTGGGCTGCCACCTCGGTGGCCGCGAGTTTGATTCTCGGGCATTCCACTGAGGGGTTAGAGATGCATATTTCTGGTGTTGGAAGTACTATACTCTCGACGTGGTTCGGAAGTCACGTCAAGCCGTTGGTCCCTTTGTTGAATAACCACTGGTTCCATGCAACGTAAAATCACTTTACTAACAAACACCAGTGCAGTTAGGTATCTTAAAATATTAGTTTGGGATATCATAAAGTTAGGGGTGGGGGCCATAGCGTCTTGTGGCAAAAGGGAATATAAGTATGATCTAGTAGGTACGGTAGCTTTTAATAGAATATTATTGACTTCCTTTAATAGACGGAAAATAACTTCGCCAGATTGGGAACACTCAAGCAGAAGCAATATTTGCCTTTACACAAACGTTCCAAATGTTGCCTTTGTGTAAAGGCAAATATTGCTTCTGTTTAAAAGGAGATTTTTATTTGTTTATTTTTTATTTATTCTCGTCTCCTGTTTACCAGTAATGTGGCACCGGTGGGCAAAAGCTAGGGCACTGCACAGAGCACCTCGCATAAATAAACACGCCCATCAAAACTGCGCCCGGCGGGAAATCCGGGGTATGAAAAAGGAGTCGTCATAAACACAGCCCGACGGAGAGTTGCCATTTCGCTCTTTTTATTAAATCCGCCGTTCGATTCAAATTACCCTCGTCGTAATGAAGATATTAATGGTAATTAGATCACCGGTGTTTTAAGGGTTTTGACGGGCGCCGGCGTCCCTTTACACCCGAAGTTTATTATTATAGTCGCCCCACCGCCCACCCCCGGGGGGGAATTTCTTTCGCGCCATTTCCCTCTCGAATTGTGTCCTCGGTCGCGGAAGTCGTCCGTCTTCTGTTTCGCGTTCCTCTTCTTCTTCTTCTTAATATTTTTCCTACGCGCGTCAGGTGCTCGCTCTCCCGCCCGATCTCGTTACTGGGTTTCTCTCCCCGCTGTTGGATGGGTGTCGTAGTTAACGCATTTTTTAATAGTTTTTATTTTCAAAACATATTCTTACGTCAGGATATTGACGTGTGGATCGTAAATACTCGACTTCTAAATGGCTGACTCTGGGCTTGACGGATGAGGCGAAAGACGGGGAATGGGGTAATATATACCTCGAGAGGAAATAAACAACCGGAATGAATAAAGGCGAAATGAATGACTGATGAATAAGTGTAAGTATTCATGTTATGTCGTATTTTTGTAATGTGAACGTTTGAGGGAATAAACGGGCTAGGGAACGTGTATACATGAAGAACATTGATCAAGGAGCTGTTTAATGAATGTTCAATATTCTGTAACATCATAATGCTTATTTTTGCAGTCTTAGAGTTATTTATACATCAGGAAGGAAAAAATAAAAGATTTTAGCATATCAAATCAATTAAATGTCTTGCTAGTTTTCAGCAATAGAGATTGGCATTTAACTCTCCCAGAAAAAGGGGATTTTATTTTCTATTCTGTTTGGATGTAATACGAACTCTGGTTTAGAATTAAAAGCCTGCAACATGATTTCCTTAATCTTAGGCGTTCTGGAAAGACGAATATATTAATTCGCAATATAATTTTAGCTGTGAAAATACTTCAAAAAGCTGCACAATTTCCAAAGGATTTGATAGAAGGAAACTGAAGTTTGCAATATCTGGTTGCCAGTGCACTCAGAATTCTGGATGGTATAATGTTCTCTTGATATTGCAAGTGAGGAACTTCTTGTGCTTCAAAAACATGGAACAGATGAATTCCAGTAAACTAAATGTGCTTGCTTTATGTGTCAATGAAATTCTGACAGCTAATGTCATTAATTGATCAATGTGCACTCAGTGGTGCTACTCTCTAATAAATTATTATAATTATTACCTTTAAAAGGTTCCATTGTACGTGAATGAAGAAAGCACCTGTTCAGTTCAGTAATATCTCAAGATATTAGAATATTACCGATAAAGGAAGCAGCTGTTCAGTTCAGTAATATCTCAAGATGTTAGAATATTACCGATAAAGAAAGCAGCTGTTCAATTCAGTATTATCTCAAGATATTAGAATATTACCGATAAAGAAAGCAGCTGTTCAATTCAGTATTATCTCAAGATGTTAGAATATTACCGATAAAGGAAGCAGCTGTACAGTCCAGTAATATCTCAAGATGTTAGGATATTACCGATAAAGCAGGAAACTGTTCAGTAATATCTGAAGATGTTAAGATATTACGTATAAGAAAACAGCAGTTCAGTTCAATTAATATCTCAAGATATTAAAATATTACCAATAAAGAAAGCCACTGTTCAATTCAGTAATATCTCCAGGTATAAGAATATTACCGATAAAGAAAGCCACTGTTCAGATCAGCAATATCTCCAGGTATAAGAATATTACCGAATAAGAAAGCAACTGTTCAGTTCAGTAATATCTCAAGATATTAGAATATTACTGATAAAGGGAGCCACTGTTCAGTCCAATATTATCTCAAGATTATTAGAATAGTACCGATAAAGAACGCCACTGTCCAGTCCAATATTATCTCAAGATATTTACATATCACCGTTTCGTGTCCCGACATTCTTCGATGACCTTTGTCCTAAAGCAAGGAGGCCCAGGGAGGTCAGGTCATTTAAAGGCGTTTTAGAATGCAAAGTTAATGCCGTGAGAGAGAGAGAGAGAGAGAGAGATTGAGGAGATCCTGGGGAGGAGAAGAAGGGAGGAGGGACGAGAGGAGAGAGAGAGAGAGAGAGAGATTCAAAACCCGAATCACCTTCAGGTTCCCGGAAAAATATACACCTGTGGACGGACGGCCATTGCAAGACGCATAAGAAACAATACCTTCAGATTTTTTTTTCTTTTATCCGAGGAATCTTACCTTCTTTTTTTTCGACCAGCGAAGCGTTCTCCTCGATAATAGGTTTAAGCTGGACTTGATTTCTGTCCCGAATTATATCGATCGGTGTCAATAGTTACCGTCTTTTCGCTGATTGGCGGATTCCTTGGGGAGGGGGGCGGGGCCTGGGAAACTCCTCCCGCCCGCTGGCCAATGGGTGGCGGCCCCCACTCGCTCTCACATTGATTGTGGGAGGGGTGAGCGCTCCCCGGTGAGACACTGCATTTTCATAGGAAGGGGGGCGGGGGGCGGACCAAGAACTTTATATGCCGTTTATTATGTCTTCATTAAGCAAACCTCGTTTAATATCTCTCGCTTTAGGCGTCCAACTTACGCGGGATTCCGGCGCTGGAATGGGATGCTTTCCCTGCGTAAAGAAAGTCCTGCGACTTTCTCTCTCTCTCTTTCTTGAGGCTTTCTCTAAGACCTGGAAAGTCACCTGTTAGCGAATTCCTTCACAACTAAGAAAAAGATCTTTGATAAGGACGGGAGAGAGAAAGAAAGTAACATTCCCCAGCGTAAAGAAAGTGCTGCGACTTTCTCTCTCTCCTCTATTGGGGCTTTCTATAAGGCCTGGAAAGTCACCTGTTAGCCAATGCCTTCACACCTAAGAAAAAGATCTTTGATAAAGATGAGAGAGAGTAGCTTTCCCTTGCATAAAGAAAGTCCTGCGACTTTCTCTCTTCGCTCTTGAGGCTTTCTCTAAGACCTGGAAAGTCATCTTTAGCCAGTTCCTTCACACCTAAGAAAAAGGTCTTTGATAAAGACGAGAGAGAAAAGGAGAGAGAGAAAGAGTTGCTTTCCCTTACGTAAAGAAAGTGCTGCGACTCTCTCTCTCTCTCTCTCTCTCTCTATCTCTCTCTCTCTCTCTCTCTCTCTCTCTCTCTCTCTCTCTCTCTCTCTCTCTTTCTTGGGGCTTTCTCTTTAATGCTTGATTTAACCCTAATCATGGATTTCCGGTATTGATATAGTCTTTCCATGGTGTTGCATCTGTTCTTATCTTATTTTTTTATATTATGAATCACTAGGATGCCTCTACCATCTAAAAATCATAATTATAATTGCGTTCTGAAAGCATGATAAAAAAATGTACACCTGTTTTTTGGAACCGCATCGGGGAGCTTACTCAATCTCAAACTATTCAAGGTTGTGTCTTGTAGCAAAAAAATAAATAAATAAATAAATAAAGTGAAAGTAAAGCGAAAGGAATTCGTCTAAGTGAAAGTAAGCTTGGTTGTTTGATCGCCACCTTGAAATTGAATGGCACCTGACGGAGTAGGGAGTCTGGACTCTTATTTATTCTCTTGATCGTTAGTTCTTGTTTGTAGGTTATCTTGTTACAGATTGTGACCCGTTCACTTATTCTCGTATTACAGATTATGACCGTTCTCCTATTCTCTTATTACAGATTGTGACCTTTCTCCTATTCTCGTATTGCAGATGGTAACCTTTCTCCTATTCTCGTATTGCAGATTGTAACCTTTCTCCTATTCTCGTATTGCAGATTGCAACCTTTCTCCTGCCCTCTTATTACAGATTGTGGCCGTTCTCCTATTCTCTTATTACAGATTGTAACCTCTCTCCTGTCCTCTTATTACAGATTGTGGCCTTTCTTCTATTCTCGTATTACGGATTGTGACCCTTCTCCTATTCCCTTATTACATCTTACAATAGACCACTGACTTGTAATTGTAGAAATCTCTTTGGACTGATTTGCGGACACGCATTTCTAATAGTGATTTGGAAACTATGATATAAGGACAGTGTCGGCATAATTGACGAAGAGGCGTTGTTGTTGAAGATAAAGCTGGCCTTATGCCAACACGGGCTCTTGCTCATAGATGTTAATACCTTCTTGTCTGGAACCCATCGAATCGTTCAATATTTGCGAGGCAATGGATCAGCAATAAATATACAGCTAGTATTATGGAACAGGTTGGAAGTTTAGTTTTCGTGGGATGGGAAATAATTGATGAGAAGAGAGTAAGTCTATATTGCTAGAATTTTTGTCATTTCTCCTCAGTTTTATACCACCAATGTTACGGTTCATTCCGATGTTAGTATTTTATTTATATTTTCATAACGGGATTCAGGAATGCTAAGAGTCCCTCCTCCAGAGACAAAAAAAAAAAAAAAAAAAAAATTAATAAAATAAAAACGATAAATAAAAAAAAAAAACTTTGAGCGGCACCCCCCCACCCACCCCCCACCCGCCGCCCTCTTCATCCTCCCAAACCCAGCAACAACGAAAAACGCATAAATAGCCCCAGGTGCCATTTGCATGGGAAGAACACGTACAGAAGAAAGAACGTATATCTGGCAAGCAAGCCAAAGGCAAAAGTGTGATTCGCTTCGCTCCGCCCACCTCGGTTTCTTACATGGGTGGGCGGTGGGTGTGATTAAAAAGAGAGAGAGAGAGAGAGAGAGAGAGAGAGAGAGAGAGAGAGAGAGAGTTTAGCATCTCACGCAGTGTGTTGAAGATGAACTATCCACTTATCCCTGCTACGGTCTTGTTTTGCTTTCTTTTCGAGTGAGTTTTTTTTTATTTATTTTTTTTCATCTTGACAGAAATATGCTACGTCCTGAAGAAGACCGTATTCTTGCCGTGACTGTTTGATCCAGTTTTGGTCTAACCGCTTAAAAGACTTGTGATATGACGATTGGGAGTCAGGCCTTAGAGAGTCTTCTTTTTGGACTCGAATTTTCATAACGATCCTCGCGTCTTGAAAGTTAATTGACTGAATTACTCTAATTTAGTCCTTTCCAGACATTTCAGTATTGTTATGGTCTCACTCCCAAGGACCTGGAATCCAATAAAACTGGAATGCCTTAAAGGCTATACGTTTTGTGATGGCCGCCGAAGGCTCGAATTCTGTTTATGGTATAGTAGATTCACATCAACCGTGCATATGATGTCTAGGCCTGTCCCTTATAACGCTCCTGATTGGCTGTTGAGAAGCCAATCACAGGGCTGGAAACTCTCAGTCTCTCTCGAGAGTTCACATGGGTTGGATCTATGTTCCACCTCTCCTGTGGGATAACTCTTTCAAAAGTATCTCTCAGGAAACGTGGAACATACATCTTGCCTATGTGACCTCTCGTGAGAGAATGAGGGTTTCCAGCCCCATGATTGGCTTATCAACAGCCAATCAGGAGCGTCGTAAGGGACTGGCCTAGGCATCAGATGCACGGTTGATGTGAATCTACTATACTAAGGCCATTAATCGTTCATGAAAATGAATTATATGAGGTAACTGGAGACTTAATTAACTTACGAATATTTAGAACTGTCCGTAACAATGTGATATATCCACTTTGTTTTTGGTAAATCTAAATGTTCGTCTTTCCTAGCGTCCCCATTTGCTTATAATACCTCATATTCCTGTTAATATACAATCGGTGGAATATTTAAAGCACCCATTGATTACTTTAGAAGTGTATCACTTTAAAATTTATGTATTTAGTTACATATTCCTTGTAGACCCGAAAGTGGAGGTTAGATAAAAATAAACATAGAGAAGAATATCCATTCGCCTTCATTTCTCGTAAGAAACAGCCTTCTAGAGGGGATAGTGCCGTCAGTGGACCTCGTGCGGTGTACTGTAGGCATTACTTAAGGTTCTATGCAGCGTGCCTTCGGCCCCTAGTTGCAACCCCTTTCGTTCCTTTTACTGGATCTCCTTTCATATTCTCTTTCTTAATCTTACTGTCCACCTTCTCCTAACAATTGTTTCATATTGCAACTCCTTTGAGGTTATCCATCCTATTACAGCTTTCAAACCTTTTAGTACTGTCAGTTTCCATTTCAGCGCTGAATGACCTCATTGGTCCCAGTGCTTGGCCTTTGGCCTAAATCTTATATTCAACTCAACTAACCTTTTACCGTCAATTTCCATTTCAGCGGAATGACCTCATTGGTCCCAGTGCTTGGCCTTTGGCGCCTAAATCTTATATGCAACTCAACTCGTAAGAAACAGGGTCAACTCCCTTATATAAAAGAGGAAAAGGGAACTCTTAAGGAACAGGTTCAACTCCTTATATAAAAGAGGAAAAGGGGACTTTTAAGGAACAGGTTCAACTCCTTATATAAAAGAGGAAAAGGGAACTTTTAAGGAACAGGTTCAACTCCTTATATAAAAGAGGAAAAGGGAACTCTTAAGGAACAGGTTCAACTCCTTATAAAAAAGAGAAAAGGGAAAAAAAACTTTTAAATTTTAAGGACAGTTCAACTCCTTTATATAAAAGAGAAAAGGGAACTCTTTAAGAACAGGTTCAAACCCTCCATATAGAAAAGAGGAAAAGGGAACTCTTAAGGAACAGGTTCAGCTTCCTTATAAAAAAGAGAAAAGGGAACTCTTAAGAAACAGGTTCAACTCCCTTATATACAAGAGAAAAGGGAACTCGTAAGAAACAGGTTCAATTTCTTATATAAAAGAAAAAAGGGAACTCGTAAGAAACAGGTTCAACTCCCTTATATAAAAGAGGTAAAGGGAACTCTTTAAGAAATAGGTTCAACTCCTAATATAAAGGAGGAAAAGAGAACTCTTAAGAAACAGGTTCAACTCCCTTATATAAAAGAGAAAAGGGGAACTCGTAAGAAAAAGGTTCAACTCCCTTATATAAAAGAGAAAAGGGGAACTCTTAAGAAACAGGTTCAACTCCTTATAAAAAAGAGAAAAGGGAACTCGTAAGAAACAGGTTCAACTCCCTTATATAAAAGAGAAAAATAGTTTCAACTCCCTTACGTAAAAGAGAAAAGGGGAAAACTCGTAAGAAACAAGTTCAATTCCTTACATAAAAGAGGAAAAAAAATGGACGAACAAACCTTCAGAGCAACGGAACATCCTAAGCAACTGGGTTTTTGCCCAGAGGAAGTCGGGGTTTTAAAGCCTCTCCTCTGCACCTATTGATCTGCATCCGAAAGTTTGTTGATGATGCTGATGCTGCTGCTGCCATGGCCATGCTTTCGCAGTTTTAGTTTGGCCCGGACTTCTGTTCGGAGTTCGGACTGTTTCCAACAAACTACCCTTGGGGAATTGGAGGGGAGGAGGGCGGGGTGGGGGGTGGGGCGGAGTTTGTAAATTATTATCTAGGGAAGTCTGGTCTGGGGTCGTCAAAAGCAAAGGTCAGTTGGGGGGCGGGTGGTCGGGGGGGTGGGTGGGGGGGGGGGGGGCGGGGGGGCGGGGTTTTAGGGGCCGTGTGACCTTGATGTCTCTTTTGGAATAGGTTGTGTTCAGGTCGATTGATGGGTTCGTGATATGTTTCGGTTGGATGTCACAATCTATTACATTAAGGACGCAGGTTTTTTTTTTCTTCTTCTTTTTCACTGGTTTTTTTAAAAATTTTAAACGTGATTAAGTTTTTTTTTTTTTTTTTTTTTTATTTTTTTTTTTTTTTTTTTTTTTTTTTTTTTTTTTTTGAAATAACTACGTCAGATTGTTTTGTGAATAGTGAAGTTGTCTATATGTGCTGTACTAGAAATGGAACTGAGTTAAAAGATTGATTCGTCTGTTTATGGAATATGATGTTTTAAGGTATTAAACGTTGTGTTTTTTAAGTATTTTTTTCAAATAGGTCAGGTTGTTTTGTGCGTTGTGAAATTGCCTGTATGTGATGAATTAGAAATTGAACTTGGTTTAAAGCTTTATTCCTCTGTTTGAAAAATACTAAGTATTACGATAATTCGACAAAATAAGATTAGAAGTATTTCGTGTTTCCCGTAGTTCCTCCATTTTAGTGATTTCTACGGGCTGCTCTAGGAGCAAGAGCCCGTGCTGGCATAAGGCCAGCTTAATCTCAAACAACTCTCGACGTTCGTGGCCCTCAGTATTACCATATTTGCTACTTATTTATTGATTTACTTAATTAATTAATTGATTCATTCATTTATTTTCTAATAATTGATCTCTTCTTTCTGCAATTTCTATTACCGTCTGTTACTTCTTTCAAGTAGACACCATATTCTTTGGAAGTTTGAATTTCAAGTCACTGGCCTCTGTGGGCTTGTTCCATATGAATAGGATTCAACTTCAAAATGTATAAATAATAATAATAATAAATAATAATAATAAGAAGAAGAAGTAGAAGAAGAAGAAGAAGAAGAAGAAGAAGAAGAAGAAGAATAATAATAATGATAGACAAAATGGTAATGAAGAACAGTAGGAGAAGGATAACCAACCTAAGCATGGCATGGATAGACTATAAGAAAGCCTTCGACATGATACACACATGGCTAATAGAATGCCTGAAAATATATGGGGCAGAGGAAAACACCATCAGCTTCCTCAAAAATACAATGCGCAACTGGAATACAATACTTACAAGCTCTGGAATAAGACTAGCAGAGGTTATTTATCAGGAGAGGGATCTTCCAGGGCGACTCACTGTCCCCACTACTCTTCGTAGTAGCCATGATTCCCATGACAAAAGTACTAACAGAAGATGGATGCCGGGTACCAACTCAAGAAAAGAGGCAACAGAATCAACCATCTGATGTTCATGGACGACATCAAGCTGTATGGTAAGAGCATCAAGGAAATAGATACCCTAATCCGACTGTAAGGATTGTATCTGGGGACATCAGGATGGAGTTTGGAATAGAAAAATGCGCCTTAGTCAACATACAAAAAGGCAAAGTAACGAGAACTGAAAGGGATAAAGCTACCAGATGGGAGCAATCACACACTAGATGAGACAGGATACAATACCTGGGAATAATGGAGGAGGGGATATAAAACACCAAGAGATGAGGACACGATCAGGAAAGAATATATGCAGAGACTCAAGCGATACTCAAGTCAAAACTCAACGCCGGAAATATGATAAAACCATCAACCATGGGTAGTGCCAGTAATCAGATACAGCGGTCAGGAATAGTGGAAATGGACGAAGGCAGAATCCGCAGCATAGATCAGAAAACCAGGAAACATATGACAATACACAAAGCACTACACCCAAGAGCAAATACGGACAGACTATACATAACACGAAAAAGGAAGGAGGGAGAGGACTACTAAGTATAGAGGGCTGCGTCAACATCGAGAACAGGGCACTGGGGCAATATCTGAAACCAGTGAAGACGAGTGGCTAAAGAGTGCATTGGAAGAAGGACTAATAAAAGTAGACGAAGACCAGAAATATACAGAGACAGAGAAAGACAGGACAGAACAGAGGACTGGCACAACAAACCAATGCACGGACAATACATGAGACAGACTAAAGAACTAGCTAGCGATGACAATTGGCAATGGCTACAGAGGGGAGAGCTAAAGAAGGAACTGAAGGAATGATAACAGCGGCACAAGATCAGGCCCTAAGAACCAGATATATTCAAAGAACGATAGACGGAAATAACATCTCCCTCCCATATTTGTAGGAAGTGCAATACGAAAAATGAAAAACCACCATAAATCAACATAGCAAGTGAATGCCCGGCACTTGCACAGAACCAGTACAAAAAGAGGCATGATTCAGTGGCAAAAGCCCTCCACTGGAGCCTGTGCAAGAAACATCAGCTACCTTGCAGTAATAAGTGGTACGAGCACCAACCTGAAGGAGTGATAGAAAACAACGATCAGGCAAAGATCCTCTGGGACTATGGTATCAGAACGGATAGGGTGATACGTGCAAACAGACCAGACGTGACGTTGATTGACAAAGTCAAGAAGAAAGTATCACTCATTGATGTGTCGCAATACCATGGGACACCAGAGTTGAAGAGAAAGAGAGGGAAAAAATGGATAAGTATCAAGATCTGAAAATAGAAATAAGAAGGATATGGGATATGCCAGTGGAAATCGTACCCATAATCATAGGAGCACTAGGCACGATCCCAAGATCCCTGAAAAGGAATTTGGAAAAACTAGAGGCTGAAGTAGCTCCAGGACTCATGCAGAGAGTGTGATCCTAGAAACGGCACACATAGTAAGAAAAGTGATAGACTCCTAAGGAGGCAGGATGCGCCGGAACCCCACACTATAAATACCACCCAGTCGAATTGGAGGACTGTGATAGAGTCAAAAAAAAAAAAAAAAAAAAAAACAAAAAAAAAAAAAATAATAATAATAATAATAATAATAATAATAATAATAATAATAATAATAATAATAATAATAATTCCAATGGCCTTTGTAATAACTACTGAAAGACAGACTGGTTGATTTATATCAGAGAATGACATGAAGAGGGAGGAAGAAAAGGGACAAAGGGTGATACAGTAAGAAGAAATCATTGACTAGACAACGACAGATTTGATGACATCTTACAGTTTATTAAAATGAGATGATTTGGGTATACTGACGACTAAGATCTATCGTTTATAAAAGGACGAATCGTGGATAATAACTACAGGAAAAGATAAGATGGTAGAAACAGAAAGTGAAATATCCAAGTTCATGTTATTGGTTGCCTGGGGGTATCAATATTTTATATTATTTATCTTTATTTTCACGTACAAATTCTTATACTATTTAACTCACGCTGGCAAATATAAACATTTCTTAATGTTTCCCGCATTCAATCACTTATCTAAGAGAGAGAGAGAGAGAGAGAGAGAGAGAGAGAGAGAGAGAGAGAGAGAGAGAGAGATTATGTGGGGAGAATATTGGGACACTGTAGTGACCAGATGCGGTTTAGACGGGTGTGGGCAGCTTACATATCAGGGTCTTTACAACGCCTCCCCCTAAACCCAGCGAACCCCACGGGGCAACCTGCGGTGGGCCACCCAGGCCACCCGAAACGTGCTACTACTAACCCCAACCCCCTTCCATCCACCACATGCTCCCCCGTTGTGGGATGGTAGGGGAGGGAGAGCCTTCTCCTCCCCCCCCCACCCCCCCCCCCCCCCCCCTACGATCCTTGATAAGCCTTCTCCATCCCACCACCTTCCAAGGACGATAAAAAAAATTCTTTTGCCATCAATTTCTGTCCACCAACTTTTTTATTTTATTTTTTTGTTTTATTGTACTTCTCTCACGACTTTTCTCTCTCGTTTCACTCTGAAAACTATATTCCTCTCTGTTCATTTATAAGGGTTAACGTAGTTTTTGTTCTTTTACTAAATAGAATTGACAATGTTTTCCTTTTTTCGTCAAGCAAAAACTGATAAATAAAAAGTTCATATAATTTCATTTATGTGTAATTATGATCCATCTGGCTCTCATTGGATTCGTGTCACTGTGCTCTTTATTAGCGTTAGTCAAGCTGGCCTATTGATCCTTCAAGTTTGAAATATAGAAGGTTAATTTATTTATTGATTGTCTCTCTGCCTGTCTGTCTTTTTTTTTTCTAGCTGAATCAAGCAAAAACTTACGTGCGGAATTTTACGAAAATTTGACCTAACATGGGCATTGTGAATGGCATCGTGTGGGTAGATTCTGGGATGGGTCAGAGTGTCTCTTTTGAGAAGAAGGGGGGTGGGGGGGAAACCTTTTGAAAGTGCTGATTGCTCAGCCTTGGCGGAGGTTTGCAGTTTTCATATGCTCATATGCTCTTGACGGACTGTTAAAATGAAGGGTGTAGGTGAATATTTCTCCTCATAAAAAAGCACAAACAAAAAATATTAATAAGAAATAAAAAAAAACATACACACACACACACCAAGGACATTAAGACTGACTGCGCATTTCTCTTTGTCTTCTCGCAGGCCAAAGCAAAAAACAAAATTAAAACAGCAGGGCGAAGATGATGTCTGCCGGTCGCCGACACGTTTGGTCCCCGTGGGCCCGGATGCTACCAGTTCTCCTCGCTACTCACGGTAAGTAGAACTAATTGACAAGTCTTTCCTTCGCACAATGGTGCCACAATCGGCGGTAAGTGTTTTGAGAGAGCCGCTCCAGGCCGATGCGATATCTTGGTCCTCTTGAGATTTTTTTTTTTTTTAAGTTTTCCTTGAATTTTAAAATTTATTTTTTGCATTTTCACCGGCCCCACTTCCTCTCACTTTCCTAAGGAGCCCATAAACATTACATTTTGTTTAATATTTTCCCCGGCTCTCTCTCTCTCTCTCTCTCTCTCTCTCTCTCTCTCTCTCTGTGCTTGTGCTTTGTAAGAATTTTCGTCTATGTCCATGACTGTGAATATTGCTTTATGTAATTTTCCTTAATTCTCTCTCTCTCTCTCTCTCTCTCTCTCTCTCTCTCTCTCTCTCTCTCTCTCTCAATATTGGTTCATCTGATTTTCTTTAATTCTCTCTTAACACAAAAAGGATAGCCTACTGACCTTTCGAAACAGCGCAAAAGGTCAGTTAGACTTGGAGCTCTTTACTGAATTTTTTCGTATTTTCATTGTTTTATGTTGAATACTTTTATGATAACGGATATTTATTGTTGAATTTACCTGTAGGATTGATACATCTACCTTTTTTATGAATTTATACTTCAAGTGAATTATGTCTACAATTATTAGCAATTATTTCTATAGGAGTTTCTTCTCTACGCGATATTTTATGCCTTCGTTTCAATATGATAACTACACTCGCTGTGTAATACTGTATTCGTTTGCGATACGGTTATATTCTTTTCGGGGATCGAATTTTGATTCTTCTTTTGCGAATTTCGTCATATTTTAGTGTTCGTCCGTTTCATTTCCAATCATTTCTTTAAATCACTTTAAGGCGTTTTTCCTCAGAGATGAAGATACCTTTTGGCTGACTCCCTAAGGTCTCCTCACATAGAGAAAGAATTGATTTTTAAGTACAGCAAAACCTCTCCCGTTGTCTTTAAACAAATAATCTAAAGAGTTCAAATAAAACAAAGTCGATGTGAAATGCGCAAGTTTCTTGATGTCTCCAAGCTACGTCTTCGTAAGTCTCCGGGATTGCAATCGGTAATCGTAATTGGAGGTTGCATTTCATCATCAGCAGGGTAGATACTCTCTCCTCTCTCTCTCTCTCTCTCTCTCTCTCTCTCTCTCTCTCTCTCTCTCTCTCTCTTTCCTTTGGTCCGTCATTCCTCGTCTCTTTTCCTCCTCAGTCGCTCCTCAGGAAATCTGCTTTTCATGGCAGATTGGAACTTTCGACTCCAACTCTTCTCCTCTTCCCTCTCTCTCTCTCCTTTTACCTCCTCCTCCCTCTCTCTCTCCTTTTACCTCATCCTCCTCCCTCTCTCCATCAACCTCCTCCTCCCTCCTCCTCCTCCTCCTCCTCCTCCTCCAGCGTTCTTAACCGTGACAAGTTTCGTCGAAGTCGGGTCGAACGATTTAGTCAAGTCTGCCAACCGAAGCTTTGCGATAATTAGGAATGATGAGGGCTGCTTCCCTTCTCTCTCTCTCTCTCTCTCTCTCTCTCTCTCTCTCTCTCTCTCTCTCTCTCTCTCTCTCTCTCTCTCGTCAAGTGTTTGGTGACCTTCGCCGAATGATTTGTATCTCTCTCTTAGAATATATTCTTCTGTTTCAAAAGATGAGGTAGAAAAATACGTTTCTACAGCTTAAGTGTAATATGCCTTCCAAATTTGTATAGTTTTGAGACAACTTTTATTTATTTTTATGTCATTTTAAAGCGGTGATTGTTTAGGGAAAGCAGTATTTAGCTTTATGTAGCCCTTTCGATTATATGTATTCATGAATCTTTTCTCTTATCGCTTCGCTTGATGTTATTGTCATTGATGCTTACTTAAATAAAAAAGGCAATATCCTGCAGTTTGCAAAGAAAACGGTAAATGACTTTTAAAGAATATGGGTAATCACGCTAATCGCTTCCTGGTGCGTATGAAAGAAAACGTGAGTAACGCGGAAGTTCTTTGGGAATACTACGGTAATCTTATTGGCGGCGTTTTTGGAACTTACTTAAATTTTCTCTTTATATTATGCCTGGAACAGCAATAACATTTCTTTAGGTCATGGCATGGACTCTCTATAGTTTAAGTATGGAAACAATATTCACTCGCATTAATATTGGCTGTTTGTTATAATAAGTAAATAGTTGGAATGTACTTCGGTTTTGTAGAGGATCCTACTCCCGCTGTAACGCAATGCATATGATAAATTACATAAAGGTTCACAATTTTAACTGCAAAAAAAAAAAAAAAATAAAGGTGCACAATTTTAACTGCAGTTAAATTAAATAAATGTGCATCATTTTAACTGCAAAAATAAATAAATAAAGGTGCTTAATATTGACTGCCAAAAATTAATAAATATGTATAATTTTAACTGCAAAAAATAAATAAAAGGGGCACAATTTTAACTGCAAAATAAATAAAGGTGCATAATTTTAACTGCAAAAATATAAAGTTACATGATTTTAACTGCAAAAAATAGAAATAAATGTGCATCATTTTAACTACAAAAAAATAAAGGTGCTAAATTTCAACTGCAATAAATAATCAAAGCGACATAATTTTAATTGCAAAAAATAAATAAAAGTTGCATAATTTTAAATGTAAAAAAATAAATAAAAGATGCTTAATTTAACTGCAAAACAAGTGAGTAGCGCAACAGATCACAAAGAACATTGATACAGGAATGCAAGTGCGTGAATCGCAGCGTGTAATGATGGCGTAGGTGTGGAGGGGTGACCGCAACTACGCTGTGTTGGGGGAAAACTGTGCTGAGGGAAAGTTCGCTGGATTGTTTTGCCGTAAGAAAGTGTTGGATAAATGTTTGTCGGGGAAAATGCGGAAGAGCAACCTGGTGAAATCAATGCTGCGGGGAGAGAGAGAGAGAGAGAGAGAGAGAGAGAGAGAGAGAGAGAGAGAGAGAGAGTGATGGTGTAGCTTAAAGAGAAAGTCGCGAACGCAGAAAGAGAGAGGGAGATAGGAAAAACAAATGGAGTTGTTAGGGGAAAGAGAGAGAGAGAGAGAGAGAGAGAGAGAGAAGATAGAGAGAGAGAGAGAGAGAGAGATGTGAGCTTAGACGCGACTGCGAAGGAGAGAGAGAGAGAGAGAGAGAGAGATAGGAAAAACAAATGGAGTTGTAAGGGGAAAGAGAGAGAGAGATAGCAAGAAAATACGAGAGAGAGAGAGAGCTAGGGAATGATGTTGTAGCTTAAAGAGAAAGTCGCAAACGCAGAGAGAGAGACAGAGAGACAGAGAAATAGGAAAAACAAATGGATTTGTAAGGGGAGAGAGAGAGAGAGAGAGAGAGAGAGAGATAGAGATAGAAAAAACAAATATAGTTGTAAGGGGAAAGAGAGAGAGATAGTGATAAAATACGAGAGAGAATGATGGTGTAGCTTAAAGAGAAAGTCGCGAAAACGCAGAGAGAGAGAGGAGAAAACACACGTAGTTATAAGGGGAAAGAGAGATATAGAGATACGAGAAAATAAGAGAGAGAGCATTAAAAACAAATGTAGTTACAAGAGAGAGAGAGAGAGAGAGAGAGAGAGAGAGAGAGATACAAAAATAAAAAGTGAAACAGCTGGATGTATATCTGTTCATCGCGTGGATGGCGTGAAAGTTAGACGCTGGATGTCTTTCTAGTAAAGCGTAAATGATTACAACGATTCTGTTCATTGAGGAGGTGATGCAAGTAACACATTAGGAGGAAGTAGGTGAAGACCAGACGTAGAAACTAATGAGGGGGGGGGGGGGGGGGGGGGGTGGGGGGGGGGGGGGGGGGGGGTAGTCTGGAAACGCTTCATGTAGAGGTCCTTGGTTAGGCGAGGAGTAATTTGGGGGGGTAGAGACCCCGAAATATATATCCTGGGGGAATGAATAAAATGAATGGATGGCTCGTGAATTTGGGAGTTTCAGGGAATGAATGGAATTATTATTTATATGTAGCGGAAGGAAAACCCAAGTGGAATGATGCAAAACGAAGAAGAGATATGTCAATAAATAATTGTGAGACAAAGGAGACAGCCGATAAGTGTGTTTATTCTAAAGGTATCACTACAATTTAGGAGCCAAATCGCAAATTTCATAAAATTCGGTAAGGAGAAAGTCGAATGTGGTTTACTTTGTAATATTTTCTCCTTGGTTCAAACAAAGCTCTAATAATATACAATTGTGAAAGTAATATTTTCTCCTTGGTTAAAACCAAACTCTAATAATATACATTGCGAAAGAAATATTCTTTCCTTGGTTCAAACAAAGCTCTGATAATATACGCTTGCGAGAGTAATATTTTCTCCTTGGTTAAAACAAAGCTCTAATAATATACACTTGTGAAAGTAATAGTTTCTTCTTGGTTAAAACAAAGCTATAATAATATACACTTTCGAGAGTAATATTTTCTCCTTGGTTAAAACAAAGCTCTAATAATATACACTTGCGAAAGTAATATTTTCTCCTTTGTTAAAACCAAGCTCTAATAATATACACTTTCGAAAGTAATATTTTCTCCTTAGTTAAAACCAAGCTCTAATAATATACACAGCGAAAGTAATAGTTTCTCCTTGGTTAAAACAAAGCTCTAATAATATACACTTTCGAGGGTAATATTTTCTCCTTGGTTAAAACAAAGCTCTAATAATATACATTTGCAAAAGTGATAGTTTCTCCTTAGTTAAAACCAAGCTCTAATAATATACACTTTCAAGAGTAATATTTTCTCCTTAGTTAAAACAAAGCTCTAATAATATACACAGCGAAAGTAATAGTTTCTCCTTGGTTAAAACAAAGCTCTAATAATATACACTTTCGAGGGTAATATTTTCTCCTTGGTTAAAACAAAGCTCTAATAATATACACTTTCGAGAGTAATATTTTCTCCTTAGTTAAAACCAAGCTCTAATAATATACACTTTCGAGAGTAATATTTTCTCCTTAGTTAAAACAAAGCTCTAATAATATACACTTTCAAGAGTAATATTTTCTCCTTGGTTAAAACAAAGCTCTAATAATATACACTTTCAAGAGTAATATTTTCTCCTTGGTTAAAACAAAGCTCTAATAATATACATTTGCAAAAGTAATAGTTTCTCCTTAGTTAAAACCAAGCTCTAATAATATACACTTTCGAGAGTAATATTTTCTCCTTAGTTAAAACAAAGCTCTAATAATATACACTTTCGAGAGTAATATTTTCTCCTTAGTTAAAACAAAGCTCTAATAATATACACTTTCGAGAGTAATGTTTGTTCCTTAGTTAAAACAAAGCTCTAATAATATACACTTTCGAGAGTAATATTTTCTCCTTAGTTAAAACAAAGCTCTAATAATATACACTTACGAGAGTAATATTTTCTCCTTGGTTAAAACAAAGCTCTAATAATATACACTTTCGAGAGTAATAGTTTCTCCTTGGTTAAAACAAAGCTCTAATAATATACACTTTCGAGAATAATGTTTTCTCCTTAGTTAAAACAAAGCTCTAATAATATACACTTTCGAGAGTAATGTTTTCTCCTTAGTTAAAACAAAGCTCTAATAATATACACTTGCGAGAGTAATAGTTTCTCCTTGGTTAAAACAAAGCTCTAATAATATACACTTTCGAGAGTAATATTTTCTCCTTGGTTAAAACAAAGCTCTAATAATATACACTTTCGAAAGTAATAGTCTCTCCTTAGTTAAAACAAAGCTCTAATAATATACACATGCGAAAGTAATAGTTTCTCCTTAGTTAAAACTAAGCTCTAATAATATACACTTTCGAAAGTAATATTTTCTCATTGGTTAAAACAAAGTTCTAATAATATACACTTGTGAAAGTAACAGTTTTTCCTTGGTTCAAACAAAGCTGATAATATACACTTGTGAAAGTATTATGGGTCAAGCAGAGCTCTAATAATATACACTTTCGGAAGTAATAGTTTCTCCTTGGTTCAAACAAAGCTCTGATAAGATACACTTGCGGAGGTCACCTTTTGAAAACGTACGAAAAAAACCTTCACAAATAAGACAATGAACAAAAGACCTCTTATTTTAAAAGAGTGAAATCTTTGATGATAAAAATTGCAATTCCTGTTGGTTTGCGCTCTGTAATTAATTCTGTGATGTAGGATTGCCTTCCAATTTACTGCAGACACTTCGTATCTTGATGATAACTGTTCGTTTCATTTTAATTTCGAGGCAAACCCTGCCGTCTCCTTTAGATCATTGTATCTCATTTAATTTTTAATTTTTTTTTTTTTTAGTCTTCTGTGCACGTAAAACTGCATTATTTTCTCACCCGTTCATTTATTTTTCGCGCTGAATATATCATCACGAAGAATGAAAGGAAAGATATTACACTTCCCAGAAAAACATCTACGGCAAGAGATACGCACATTTTTTTCAGTAACGTATTTTCGTATTGAAAGTTTGTGTTTTCTCGTATCCAAACGTCAAAGAACTGCCTCCTCCCGACACCGAGCGGTTTTTTTTTTCCCGAAATACGAAACTGTCCAAAGGAAACGGCGGCTAAGGAGGAAATGAAAGGTCTTGCTCAAATACCAAAATGAGGAGAAGGCGTCAAAAACAAGTCCGACATCCCACTTTCTCGTTCTTATGTAAAGGTCCTGCTGGAATGCGAGTGGAGGAGCCTCTGTAACGGCCCACCATCAAGAAAACATCCTGTCTGTTGGCAGTCTTCCTTTTAAGATGTTTGAGAGGTGCCACAACGTCTTGAATAACAAAAACATGATAGCAGGGGAAAGGCTGACACTAAAATCTCCAAGAATGTGATGGGTAACTCAATTTTGAAAATGGAATTGGAATAAAGAATAAAGCGCTGGAAATGATATCGAAACAGTCGTTAGGAGATGGTGGAATGTAAGATGGAAGAAAGAGAATATGAACGGAGGTGTGACAAACGGAATGAAATGGGTTGCATCTGGGAGCCGTATGCTCGCTGCAAAGAACCTAGAGTAATGCCTACAGTGCATCGCGTGAGGTACACTGACAGCGCTGGCCAACGTGTGGGAGATTTTGATTGGCGGAATAACCCGAGTGAATAATTGATTACTCTGCTAACCCCATATTTGCAATTTTGAAAGGTGTTATAAAACTTTGTTGTTTTAGGAACAATATTGTCAAGATTGGCTCAAGAATGCCTATTTAGAGCAACACTTTCTGCGTTCTCTCTAGCTTATATACAATTTCTCAGTCTTTTTATATAGGTGACTTTTATGCAATTTAAGAATGACGAAGTATTCATCCTTTTCTCATGAGATCATTTTCTCAGGCTGGTTTTTCAGAATCGTAGCTTTGATGTCTTTGTTAAAACTTTAACACACGCATTCTCAAAACGTTGCTTTGTGTATGTGTATTTTTTTCTTTTTTACTGATGTCGTAAAGACTCGTGTTCCTCTGGTAAAGATATGAATCGCCAAGATTCTCTCTCTCTCTCTCTCTCTCTCTCTCTATATATATATATATATATCTCTATATATATATATATATATATATATATGATATATATATGTGTGTGTATATATATATTTATATATACATATATATATATATATATATATATATATGTATATATATATATATATATATATATATATTTGTACATATATATTCCCAGCGTATTTCCGATGTCTGCACCAAAACCTAACAGCCTTGTAGTAGAGCGGCCAAAATGGGGAAAAAATCCGGTCGAGTCAGTTTCGAAAAGGGATCGTGGAACATAGAGCCATTATCCTCCCTCCCGAAGGCCGTGACGTCAGGATGACAGTTCGTGAGATGGATGAGGGACACCTTCATTTCCGCCAGGTGGTTCCAGGTTAGCTCAGGTCTCGGGGCTCTCTCTCTCTCTTCTCCCCTCCCTCCTCCCCCTCCCCCACCAAGCCTCACACACACCTTCATCCTCCTCCTCCTCCTCCTCCTTCCCCCAGGGGACTCGTATCTCGGGTGGCTCCTGTAGGACGGCAGGAAGGAGGGATGGAAAGGTCGAAGGGAAACTTTCTTACATATAATTTTTTTTTATCTCGTTTGTATGCTCAGACCATTAAGAGAACGGTCAAGAAGTAGGGCAGTATATTTCTAGAAGTAATTAAATTTCCCCAATTTTAAGTTTTCTGTAAAAACAAGCTATTGCGATGGCTGTTTGTCCGTCCGTCCTCACATCTTTAAAACACTACTGTGGCTAGAGGGCTGCAAACTGGTATGTTGATCGTCCACCCTCCAATCATCAAACATACCAAATTGTAGCCATCCAGCCTCAGCAGTTTTGATCTAATTCAAGGTTAAAGTTAGCCATGATCGTGCGTCTGGCATCGCTTTAGGTGCCAACAACACAGGCCACCACCGCGCCGTGGGTGAAAGTTTCATGAGCCGCAGCAGAGAGGCTCAGTGGCCGTGACTGAGAGTTTTATACAACATTATCCGCTGTACAGAAAACTCCATTGCGCCGAAGAAGCTTAGTCGCCCTTTGTACTCTTTTTCATAGATTATGACGAGTAAAATGAACATCAGTGTTAGTAAAGGCCAAAGGATACAGCAGATTTGCATAAAAGTATCCTGGATTATGTAGAGGCAGAGACATAGTCGTGTTTGTGTGTGTGTACTGTTTGTGTGTTTACGTTTCTTTTCACATACACATGCATATATTTTATACATACACATATATACATATATATATATCTTATGTATATATATATATATATATATATATATATATATATATATATATATCTATATATATATATATAGATATATATATATATATATATATATATATACATTATGTATATATACATATACACGATCCCTTACTTATATGTATGCACACAACGCATTATGGCTAGATGTTCACGTCTTTACACTAATAATCTAGTTTCGCTACAGATTTACAATGTTACTGGCCGCGTGATGTACCGCCCCACATTCTAGGTAAAAGTAGAGAGAGGGAGTTTGTAAGAATCTTACGAGAAAAGTTATATCCTAGCAGACGATGCCTTCTGAACGGTGACGTCATCAGAGATTGAGTTGGTTTGTTTTTCTGGGTGAGAAAGAGAACAGCGAATCTGGATAACTTCAAGTCCCGATGAGAGGTATATCAGCGATGAAAATATGAGTTAAACATGCTAAGGCATTTTGGTGTAGATTAGACGAACGCTTCAGGCGAATAGATTTTTCTAATCGTGCGTCTATTGGCTTATTTATAATGATACTCATTTCAATATTATGCCCTAAACACATCTCGGCTTCCTGATTTCTTTGCACATTTGAGTTGCGCGTTTAAAAGACATTAAAAAAACGTAACTGTGCGTCCACGCTTAATTTAAATGTCGTCAACACATGTATGCAACTTATGGCACACATGTCACAAACATGTTGAGTACAAGTCAGCGACTTACTGGTGGTCCTAATTAGGGCTTCAAAGATACGAGTATTTCCTCTACTTACAGTGGTTAACTTGCCTTAAACATGTTTGGGTTATGTCTGCAATAAGTTGACAACGTGTTTACGACAAATATCACGTTGATGTGACCAGTACACCCCGTAATGATAACGATAATAATAATAATAATAATAAAATAATAATAATAATAATAATAATAATAATAATAAGAGGTATTGTTTTCAGCAATACCATCACAGCAGTCTTCTCTATGGACTGTCGCTGCACCTCTTTCATATCAAAACTCTTGTCCCCCCACCCCCCCCCCCCTTCTTCCCCTTAAAATCTCGGCTTCAGGGGGGTTTGGGGGGGGTTGGGGGGGAGTACTGGGGCTGTGAGAAGGGGGAGATGCAGGAGAGGTGGGTGGGGGGGAGTCTGCTCTGACACGTGTATGTAATTAATGGGACAATGAGGCCATATATCTTAGCCTCTTCGCCTGCGAGTCTTGGCTTCATTTTGATACCAGTCAACAGACTCCAGAGCCGAATTAGTCATTGGCGTCGCCTTCCACAAGGAAATTGGGTTTGAGGTTTGCTGGTCCTCTTCGACAGGCGTCTGTGTGGGTGTTTCGACTTTTTTTTTTATGTTTATGTTGTATTCTAGTAGAAGTTTGGATTTTTTAGTGGATGTTTATATTTTTTTTTTCAGTGGATGTTTAGATTTTTTTTAGTGGGTGTTTAGGTTTTTTCTGGATTTTAGGTTGTATTTTAGTGGATGTTTAGATTGTTTTTGAGTGGATGTTTAACTTTTTTGAGTGGATGTTTAGATTTTTTGAGTGGATGTTTAAATTTTTTGAGTGGATGTTTAGATTTGTTTTAGTGGATGTATAGATTGTTTAATGGATGTTTAGATTTTTTTAGTGGATGTTTAGAATTTTTAGTGGATGTTTACATTTTTTTAGTGGATGTTTAGATTTTTTAGTGGATGTCTAGATTTTATGTAGTGAATGTTTAGATATTTTTAGTGGATGTTTAAGTTTTTAGTAAATTTTTAGATCTTTTAGTAAATATTTAGAATTTTTAGTGGATGTTTAGATTTTTGTAGCGAATGTTTAGATTTTTTCAGTCGATATTTAGATTTTTGTATTGGATGTTTAGAATTTTTAGTGGATGTTTAGATTTTTTAGTGAATGTTTACATTTTTATAGTGAAAGTTTAGATTTGTTTGTTTAGTAGATATTTAGATTTTTTTGTGTGTGAAAAATGTGACCGCTACTCATCAAAACACATCAGTAATGACATGCACGCTAGCACATACAATCTGGCAGTATATACATGCATACACATATACATGCATACACGCATTGACGAGATACGAATTCAAACATAAACAAAACAAAAACAAAAACCAGATGAGCGATTACATGACCCCCTAACCCCCCTACCCCCCACCCCCGCCCCCGACCTATTCTAATGGGCAGGAAATATCCACATTACGGCTGTGTGCTTATCCTGTCGTTTATTAGCAATTAACGACGAGACGTGACTCCAATGAAGAATGCTCACCGCCCTTTCGCTATTCATCATTCGCGGATCCGCTCTTGCGCTTTTTATCGGGTCGGTGGAGGGGGGAACTATTTATCCTTTGAGGGAGGAGGTAGAGGAGGCGGAGGAGTTGAGGAGGAGGAGGAAGAAGAGGAGAAGGAGGAGTTGGTTGAGGAGGAGGAGGAAGAAGAATAGGAGAAGGAGGAGTTGGTTGAGGAGGAGGAGGAGGAGGAGGAGGAGGAGGAGGAGGAGGAGGAAGAAGAATAGGAGGAGGAGTTGGTTGAGGAGGAGGAAAAGGAGGAGTTGGTTGAGGAGGAGGAGGAGGAAGAAGAAAAAAGGTGAGGAAGAGGAGGTGGAGTGGTTGAGAGGAGGAGGAGAGGATTAGGAGAGGAGTTGGTTGAGGAGGAGGAGAAGAGAGTTGGTTGAGGAGAAGAGAAGGACGAGGAGGAGAGAGGGGAGGAGGAAGGAGAAGAGGAGAAGAGAGGAGTGGTTGAGGAGGAGGAGGAAGAAGAATAGGAGAAGGAGGAGTTGGTTGAGGAAGAGGAGGAAAGGGTAAGGAAGAGTAAAGAGACTGGAGAATGTTAGGATGGAAAGGAGAAAGGAATGGGGATGTAGTATGAGAGAGAGAGAGAGAGAGAGAGAGAGAGAGAGAGAGAGAGAGAGAGCTAAATGAAAAAAGTTGTATATTATGTTCATTGAAAGTGAAGGAACCCTTAAGAATAACAGAACAACACAATGAAATAGAGAAGAAATGCCAGGCATCGGAAAGAAGAGGCAACTATAATATGATGACGAGGAGGAAGAAGCAGTACAGAAAGAAGTGTAAGAAGAGGAAAGAGAATAAAGAGAGAGAAAAAGGAGGGTGAGAATTAAAGAATATGGAAGGATGCGATATATATATGCGGAGAATGAGAAACAGTGCAAATAAAATGGGAGGAATATAGATGCCGAAGTGTGGAGGAGGAGATGGGATAAAGGACAGAGAAGAAAGTCATTCAATTGTAGTGTTCGCAAGAAGGAAGACGGAGAAATAATACTGACCAAAACGAAAGATGTCAAGGACAAAAAGAAGTATGCAAGGTGCAGAAAAATGATTTTGTAAATATAAGAATAAAGCAATGGCGATGGACAGAGTGGGAAAAATAAATCGCCAGACTTAGCAGAATACTGAGAGAGAGAGAGAGAGAGAGAGAGAGACGAGAGAGATGAGAGAGAGAGAGAGAGAGAGAGAGAGAGAGAGAATGTCTATTTTGTTAATACTTGGATACAATGAGCCAGCTTTAAAAAACATTGCGTCAGTTATCAAAAATGTGAATAATCAATTTTTTTTTTTTTTTTTTTTTTTTTTTTGTTTTTTTTTTTTTTTGCTATTTTAAGGCGTACGTCTTTCTCATTAACACTTTTACAAAGATTTTTGTCCATCTTGATTTTGTGTTTAATTATTAGCCTGTCCGAAAATATCAATGATATACTCTAGTGCTGGTCAAAGGAAAGACCTCTAGAGATGTTTACTAAGGACACCTGGGGTCAAAGGTCAAAGGTTAATCCAGTAGAGGTTAATGATAACCCGGGTCAGGTCAGCATTCAGATCACAAATGTTGGAGCACTACTGTTTGGCAAAGGTCGGGTCATAATTTGGTGACCAGAGCGATGAATAATGTGGCAAATTCGGATCCTGTAACGTAGAATTGTTTTGCTTGCAAGGGAGTGCTTGCTCTAAAAGGAGTCCCCCCAAAAATGCCTAGATGACTTTTTGTATGTTTGTTTGTTTGTCTGTTGGAAACCGCCTCACACACACACACACTGACCAACCCTCCCCCCCCCCCAAAGTTCCCCAGCAAATAAAGATAAGAGCAATAAGTAAGGAGTAGCCTTTCGGGTTGAATTCCGCTCTCGCCATGAACGGATCTCATTTCTCATTTGTTCTGGCGATGAAAGCAGCGCCTTCTTATGAACCTCTCTCTCTCTCTCTCTCTCTCTCTCTCTCTCTCTCTCTCTCTCTCTCTCTCGGTGCTCATTCTGTCAGTATCTCTTTTCAGGACTTTGATAACTCGGCTGAGTCTGGAGCTGTAATGGAGAGAGAGAGAAAGAGAGAGACAGACAGACAGACAGAGAAAGTTATTCGGGAACTTTGGCCTGAAAATTTTCTTTTGACTCCATTCGCCCCAACCTTCCGCTACACCCCCCCCCCCCCTCATCCCCTACCCCAATCCGAAACAACCCCACCCCCCCCTACATCCCCACCCCATGACCCACTCCCCTACCCTGGGCCTGGTTTATTTTATTTATTTCTTTTTTTTAAGGCCGTAAGTCCCAGCATGTGGTAATGCCCCTTATCTGGTATTCCCCTGTAGATTTTATTTAGTATTTTTTTTAACAATCCTGGTAAGCTGGTTCTGGTGCTTGTAAGTGTCGTCTTCTGATTTTCGTTATTATCAAAAGAACCCCAACAGATATGGAAGTCACGTATAAGACAAAAGCAAAGGAGGGTACACGT
>NC_087221.1:50316771-50321771 GCF_015104395.2 Macrobrachium nipponense
TGACTCTGTGTGTGTGTGTGTGTGTGTGTGTGTGTGTATGTGTATGTGCGTGTGTGTGTGTTTTTTTTTTCTTTTGCCTGGCCTGAGGTGATAAGGTGATATGTGGCGTTAAATAAGACCACATCTCGGGAGAAGCCTGTGAGATATAGGTGCGCTGGGGGGCGGCGCGTCTCAGGGTCTCTTGTCCTTCGTCTTTGGCGTAGGTTGGTGGTCTCTCCTGCTCTCCCTTGGAAACACTCTTCTCAGAATATTATCTGAAGACGCTCTTATTTATCTTATGAAAATGTCCCAGTAGTTTCTTGTAACATTTATTTTCTGGTAGTATTTTCTCTTTCTTGTTATTCTATATTATAATATTAAGTAGTCTTACAACGTCTGTTGCCTCCCACAAAATATATATACGTATATATAATATATATATATATATATATATATATAATATATATATATATATCTATTATATATATATATATATATATATATATATATATATATATATATATATATATATATACTCTTGAGGTATAGCATTAGCTTTTTAACTTTTCCGTTTTACGGGCTCCTTTCATTATGTATATATATATATATATGTATGTTCTATTATGGGGGGGGGGGGGTTAGGACTACATGTGCAAATATACGTTAAAATGTAAAGGTCCTTGTATCTATACAAATATTACCCTTATGATCTAGTATTCAATAATGGCCAATGTCAGACGCACAGTATATCGTACAAGTGAGACTAGAATAACCTTGTAGCTCACGATTTTTTTTTTTTTTTTAGAGAAAGAGAGACTTACCGAACAATGATAATTCCGCGAATTATGGGAAAAGATGGTGATAATGATATTTTTCCTCCTATCCGAAGCAGCATTCTCAATAATGCAATGCGCATATCAGGCCTACATGCACGCGAAAGAAATGAGAGTACTCCATTAAAACACGTCCCGCAAATATCTCAGTGGAGCAGCCGCACGCCACAATGCAGTCTGCTGTTTGTATTCTCGTTAATGTTCGTTGGCTAATCTTACTTATTGGTCGCAGTCAACGTGATGCCTTGATTTTTTGGGGGCGGGTTTTGGGCTGTTTATAAAGAGTGACGAACGTTTTCATTCGATTATTTCAAATTGTGGCTTAGTCGTATAGAATTGAGTGTCGCGTGCATATGTAATGCATTCAGGCCCTCATTTGCATATGTGCTTTCTTGATGTGTTGCGTGCTTTACTAATATATATATATATATATATATATATAGATATATATATATATATATATATATATATATATTATATTAAAGTATTCTGTGTTGACGTATCTATATGTATGTATCATGTGTATATATAAATATAAATGATATATATATATATATATATATATATATATATATATATATATATATATACTACTATATATATGTATATATATGTGTGTGTGTGTTTGTGTTTGGTGATGCATATGCACTGGACCATGTTAGACCAGTTAGCGATTTTTAGATGTATTCTAAAAACGCTGAAATCAAGACGTCTAAATTTCAAGGAACATCGCGATAAATACGACTGTTTGGTTCTCTTCGAAACGTCTCCTTAGCATACTCTCTAGATACGGTGCATTCTCTCTCTCTCTCTCTCTCTCATCTCTCTTCTCTCTCTCTCTCTCTCTCTCTCGATGAATTTTCTTCGTCTCTTACGTTAAAAACAGAACTTCAGTGGAATACTTATTGAAATATGTAGATACCTGTCTTCTACTTTTGGAATCGTCCCGAAAACATAAATAACGTAAATGTCTTTGCGTGCGTGTTTGTGTGAGTGTGTTGTGTGTTTGTGTTTGTGTGTATGTATGTTGTATGTGTATGTCTCTCCTTCCTCGTCCTCACGGACCATACGCATTCCCGCATTACACCCGCAGTGAAACACACACAGAAGCAAACACGCCAACAAACAAATAGACGGGGCTGTTGGGGGGGGGGTTTCACTGGGCCACTCTCACGTCCCAGTCCCCCCTAAACCCCTCCCCCCACCCCCTGTGCTCTCCCCTACTCCATTCAGCAGCCGACCGCATCTTCGCTAATAGCCTTATCGGACTTTTCTTCGGAACAGTTCCTAATAATTGTATTATCCTTGATAATTAGAGCAGTGCTTATTATTGCATTATATATGGAAGTATGACTCGGAGCGACCCGAGTGAATACGGGCCGTGTGTATGTATGTGGAAGCGCTGGTTTTGCGTGTGTATGCGTATGTATAAAATTGAGTTTGGCGTATATGCTTGCGCACTCACAGACGTCAATGTGTTTACGTACGTACACACATGAATAACTTGATGACGAAATGTATAAAACGTGATGCTATGTATGAAGAAAGGTATTGCCACGGAGGAAAATAATTTATTTTTACGTACACGCTACATATATACGTATATGTATGCATGTATATATAAATATATATGTGTGTGTGTGTGTATGTCTGTATGTATAATTAGTAAAAGACATATCTTCCTATGCAGACAGTTAATGAAACCTTAATTAGGAAAAAAATTTCGAAATTCATCTTTTAATATAATATGAAATTTTCAATATACATTTTTAAGTCTTTCAGGTCAGTGAAATAATAAGGGAGAAAAAAAATGCACCCTTAACCGCCTCTTAAAAGAGATACGAACCTAATCTTGAGCGAGAATTAGTGTTCCTAATCCCTTTTGCGCGCGCGCCGCCTCTCTCTCTCTCTCTCTCTCTCTCTCTCTCTCTCTCTCTCTCTCCTCTTTTGTATAAAAAGAAAAATAATTCATCATCGGGCGAGAGTGCAAATATCTGTCACTGATGATAGAGAAAGGCTTGAGAAATGTTTGGAGATCTCCTCCATCCCCACCCTCCCCCCTCCCGGTATCACCCCTCCCTCTCCCCCTCCCCCTCCCCCAAAACCAGGCCGCCCCCATCCATCCTGCATCGGCCGACCTAACAAAACATTGATAACGCCGTCAGCAACCCCACAAACGATAGCCCCCCCACCCACCCCCGTCCCCAAGCCTTCCGTGCCCCTCATCCCCGACCCCCCCCCCCCAACGTTACTCCCTACCGAAACTTCCCACGGGCTCTAGACACGCTGCATATCTGACTCTCTCTCTCTCTCTCTCTCTCTCTCTCTCTCTCTCTCTTTGTCGGTGAATTTTCTCGCTCTCTTACGTTCCAGCAGGAATTGAGTGACATACTTACTGAAATATATACATTCCTGTCTTGTACTTTTGGAATTTAAACACGAAATTATCCATGAAGGAATGTGATAAAGACTTGAGTTACTCTGGAGAGCGGCTTTGTAGGTTTCATAGTCTGGCAGGCGTTTCGTGGAAGTTGTGAACTCAAGAGTCAACCAATTTTTTTTTTTCAGTCCTCGGCCCTCAATCCCATGTGCCCCCGGAATTTATAATCCTTAAGTCTGTCGACACATTTATGCTTCCTTTGTCTTGTCAATGAAGTATCTTCATATGTTTTAAAATGTTTGTCACTTTTATTCAGTTTTAAGTGGCAAACATAACCCAGATCATATTTGATATCTAAATTTATCGTTTTCATCTTCGCAAGATGATTTTCTTTCTCATTATATCTGTGGACGTGAGCAACACCGCCCTCCCCTTCTCTCTCTCTCTTTCTCTCTCACTCTCTCTCTCTCTCTCTCTCTCTCTCTGTGAATACTTATCTCTCTTGTTCAATAATGTCCAGTAATATTCTCCTTCACTAACTACATCTCTCGCGTTTGTAACACAGCCCTTCTCTCTCTCTCTCTCTCTCTCTCTCTCTCTCTCTCTCTCTCTCTCTTCTTCTTCTTCTTCTTCTTCTTCTTGTGAATACTTATCTCTTGTCCAATAACGTCCAATAATGTTCACCTTCACGAATTCCACCGTTTGTAACACAGCCTCTCTCTCTCTCTCTCTCTCTCCTCTCTCTCTCTCCAGTGAATACCTATCAGTTATCTCCTCTACTAAGGAGGAGGAGGAGGAGGAGGAGGAGAGCTGGGAAGTGGGACATCCTCCAAAGTCATCGGCTCATTATGCAGCGGATTGAGCTTCGCTGACGACTGTGTGCTTCTGATATTCAAACCAGGCCATTGTTCGCCTTAATTCTGCCCACTCGCCTGTTACCGACTACCACGCGCTCTCTGTCTGGCCGTCTGTCTGTCTGTACTTCTGTCCGTCTGTCTGTACTTCTCTCTGTCTGTGTGTTTTTTTTTTATTTTTTTTTTGGTTTTGTTTGTTTTTTTTTATTTTTTTTTGTTGTAGTGGCTGGTGTCTCTGTCTGCCGTCTCGTCTCTTGGCGTACATTGTAACGTATTCGCTGTGTATATAGTACGTGTAGGGATGCAACAATTAAGTCTATACTCACAGTATATTAGTTATATGATATATATATATATATATATATATATATATATATATACTTATATTATGTCATCAATATAATATACTTATATATATATAATATATATATATTTATATATATATATGTTGCATCAATACTATATATATATATATATATATATATATATATGTGTGTGTGTGTGTGTGTGTGTGTGTATGTATTATATGTGGTTGTACGTATGCATTTGTGAGTAGAGAGAGAGAGAGAGAGAGAGAGAGAGAGAGAGAAACGTATTGTTGCTCGGAAATCGATAACGTTTACCGGTCTTTTAAGCTTCATTGTTAAAAAAAAACACAGACCCTTACTTTACTTTTCTCATTTTTGTAATTTCAAATAGGACGTCCTTTGGTAAACGAACGTTTACAAATGCCTTATAATAATCTTACTCCAATGGGCGTTATGTCTGTCTGTCCGTCCGTCTGTCATTCGATCGCGGCAAAACGGCTGGTCCGATGGGCATGAAACTTGCAGGGTTATAGTGGGGAGCCCTAAGATGGTTTGTAATGGGGTTTCATTCTACCTGCATTCCACACCCCCCACCCTCACTAGTGGGCGTTATGTCAGTTAGTAATGATAATATCAGTTATAATAA
>NC_087221.1:50326771-50334271 GCF_015104395.2 Macrobrachium nipponense
TATTACATTTTGTATATAGTTTCCAGAAGTAACTGCCCCCACCCCCACCTCTCTCTCTCTCTCTCTCTCTCTCTCTCTCTCCTCTCTCTCTCACTCTCCCTTCCATTGCGTCCCTTGTCAGGGTATTGGAAAGTTCTTCATCATATTATTTTCCTTTGTTTTATCTTCCTCCTGTATCGTTACATACTACGTCCTTCATTTTTATTTTCAAAATTTCAGAATTTTTCATACACTATTGCCTCAGTGGCGTGGTTGGTATGGTGTTAGCGTGCCACCTCGGTGGCCGCGAGTTCGATTCTCGGGCATTCCATTGAGGAGTGAGAGATGTGTATTTCCGGCGATAGACGTTCACTCTCGTCGTGGTTCGGAAGTCACGTCAAGCCGTTGGTCCCGTTGCTGAATAACCACTGGTTCAATGCAACGTAAAAACACCATACAGACAAACATTTTTCATACAGTGTCTGGCTTTAGATTCAGTCCTACAGTCACTATAGTATTCCTGTATGCGACGAATCATTTCATTCCCAACTTCACATTAACATCGAACAGTATTTCTGTAAACAGCAAACAGATAAGCGATCTGGAGCCTCGCTCACAATTTCGCTCGCACTTATTTTCGCATTCGTTCAGGAACGAAAACCATGCTTTTTTTTTTTTTTTGTTGTTTTTTTTTGTTACTCTCTCAGGCAGCAAAAAGAATTTAAAAAAAAAGAGGACTGGACTCTCCATTGTAATCCATTTCACAAAGCAAACAACGGCAGACAAACAGAAAGTCGATATACAATCAGAGAGGCAAAATGAACTAACTTTCAATTTATGCAAACAGGGACGCATTGTCCCTTTTTTTATTTTTTTGTATGCCCGTTCGCTGTGTGCTGATACAACGGTCGTAAACTGTATGTATATATGCATGTATTATTGCTATGTTAATACGGTCGCCTCTGTACACTTTTGCGTTTGTTTATTTTTTTACGTAAATGTAAGCAGTGGCTTCAGTTTTTTAAGCTTTCGCTACATACGTATGTTAATACTGTACATTTATTTATAAAAATGTGTGTGTTTTTGTATGTATGTTTTTTACAGTATGGATGTATCCAAGCGGTGGTGGTGTGGTTTAAGGCTTCACTGTGCGTCATGAATTTGTTGGATTCGATGGTTCGCGCCCGTGAGCCGACAAATTTCTTACCGACTTAAAAATTCCCCTTCGGTTAACATATTTGAAAATATATTAATTCCGAGGTAGAGCGAATTAGATATTAAAGGACATTTGCAGCTCGATGTATGTATGTATGTATGTATGTATATATATATATATATATATATATATATATATTATATATATATCTATATCTTATATATATATATATAATATATATATATGTGTATGTTTATGTATGGAGTGAGTCACAATCCACATCAAAAAACTACTGACTGAATCGTGGATGAAACCCTTGTACAGAAACTTCCAAAAACTGCCACTTCATACATCCGGTCAAGAGACTCATCAGCAGGAATGGTATCCGACTTTTTGTAAACATATATCTTAAGAACGTTGGTTATTTCAAGTAGGCGACTTGTTGGTATCCCAACCACTGCTTCATACTGTTGTCCACGTATGGCCATTGGCTAGTTGACTATACGTTCCCAACGCATTTATGTATGTATTCATGTTGTCAACTTGTTGACGACATGTTGTCAACGTGTTGCCAACATGTTGATAACTCGTATTGTTGGAGTGTGGAATAACTCAGAAAGACGAATGCCGATGTCGTCCTTGAAGCTCCCTTTTGCCTTCCACGGCGACGTCAGATGTCCCATCGTCGTAAAAAAGGCTCCTAAATGGTAACAGGTGGATGGAATTTGCAAATCTGTCTCGCTCTAACTCTGACTCGTCCGATTTCTGTCGTAGAATGCTGAAGTGCCAGTTATGAAGGCAATCTTGTGGTATATTCGTAAGTGTCGGATTTCTACTCTACATGCAGTCTCCTTTCTATCTCTCTTTCACCTTACACGTGCGCACACACACACACACACACACCCCCACACACACATTATTATATATATATATATATATATATATATATATATATATATATATATATATATATATAGTTCTATACATAATAATGTGCATATATGTGTAGATATATATATTATATATAATATATATAGATATATATATATATATATATATATATATAATGTAACTGCGTCTGTATTTTATATTTCTCTAAATATCATAAAAACGAAACGACGCCCTTACACTCAACATGAATAAAACTGAATGGTCATCCCACACTTACAACCAAAGAACATTCCGTCGAAATATCCGCCTCGATTAACCAACCCTCCCCCCTCCCCCCCCCTTTCTCCCTCCTGCCAAAAGAAACACCTGCTAAACTATTTCGGCCACAGGCACTTAACGAGTTCAATTGATGCCTAACAGCAGCGGTCTCCCTCCAATTGACTTGTGCAAACCAGGTGAAAATTGTCTCTCTCGAGTGCTCAATGATAAGTGGCACTTGGATCTTGTTTGGAGGACAACTCGGTGGATGGTGGTCCACAGTCGTAGTATGGCTCCTGTGGGTGGATGCGTCTCTGTGCGCTTGTGAGTCTGTGTTTGTTTGTTTGTGTCCAGCTGTAGGTCCAAATAATGTGTTTAGTGTGTGCTTGTGTGTATTTTGTGTGTGTGTGTATGTGAAAATCATGGCGTAAAGTGTAATGTGAATTTGTGTATGTGATCGTATGTTTACAGCAACGCTGTTTTGAACAGTACTTGAGTGGAGTTGCGTGTGTATGTTCACATAATCCCGGCGATGTATATATATATACTGTATATATATACTGTGTGTATATATATATATATATATATATATATATATATGTATATATTATATGTGTGTATGTATGTATATGCGTATGTATTTATGCATGTAAAACAATTGTAAACAGCAAAAAACAACAAAGAGCAATTAAAATTGGGAAGAGCGAAAAAATGAATCAGAAAGAAGGGAAATGAAAAATTATATTTTATAAGTTTTACACATTGATAGGAGGAGGAGGAGGAGGAGGAGGAGGAGGAGGAGGAGGAGGACCGTTTAAGCATACAATCATTTTAATTGAGTGTGGGGCGATGATTATCCTTAGGTCTCCACCGGAGGGAAGAAACGTGATCCGGGATTCCCCGAAAGTCTTAAGTCTTATGTTATTCCATCAGGGATTACACCTTAATGCCCAGGCGGGTGGGATGGATAAGTACCTGGGCGCAGTTTACCCTGGGATTAATCCAAATCTCTTAATATCAGTATTAGACATGTTCCAGACATGTTGGCGGTGCGATTCCCGTACGAGGTGGACGATTTGCTTTTTGGAATCCTCACGTACTCGTATGGTTCCTGTCTGTCCTGTCTCCCTTTTTTTTTTTTTTCTTAGCGCGAGCTGCGTACATTGTTTCCCAGGATATTTGTCATCATACGCTCGAAGTTTGTAGTGTTTGTATAATGAGTCGCGTATATTCGCCAGCATTTCATTTAAGATCAAGAATTTGACGAGTGTTTGTAAATTAGATATTGGGCTGATTAGTCATATATACATATGGTTTGCG
Source organism: Macrobrachium nipponense (assembly GCF_015104395.2). NCBI lineage: Eukaryota > Metazoa > Arthropoda > Malacostraca > Decapoda > Palaemonidae > Macrobrachium > Macrobrachium nipponense. The sequence continues at coordinate 50,330,376 of NC_087221.1, forward strand.
AAGCTTGTATTTTCTCCACAGTGATTGAGAAATATTCTTGGTGTTTTTAAGACTATTTAATAAAATGACTCAGGAGTTTATTATTTGAAAGAAAAACGTACGTACATACATACATAAATACATACACATAACCATAGTTTTTTATTGCAGTTATTACATTTTTAATGAAACATGCAATTATATATATATATATATATATATATATATATATATATATATATATGTGTGTGTGTGTGTGTGTGTGTGCGTGCCTATGTATACATACATACATACACGCACCTACACACTCCATACTCTTGCGTGTCTGTTCAAGTATGTACATATTCATATACGCTCTTATCAAAGGTAACGCTGTAATCTACCAATATTACCCATTCCCTTTCTACTAACTTCTACCTAAAACCTCTTCTAATCTTCTCTTATCTACACAGCAACTCATGATTCTGTTTCAGAGATTAAAAAAAACTAAAATGATGTGTGTTATTCCAAGGCATCTTCGTGTACACACACAGAAGAGACTTAAAAAAAAAAAAAAAAATAAAACAACACAGACGAAACTTTAAAAAAAAAATAAAAAATAATAAACAAGAAAAAAAATTATCTATTTTTTTCTTTCATTTTAATCCTCCAGGCCACCCTAAAGTCACGCCCCGTTTAGATTATGCCATTAATTTATTATTGGCCACGACGCCACAGCCACTTAAGGGCAAAGTCAAACTTCTAGGGCCTAAAGATAAGACAGTGTGTGTGTACGTGTGTGTGTGTTCATGGAGAGAGAAAGAGAGAGAGAGAGAGAGAGAGAGAGAGAGAGAGGTCGTGTTTTTGTTTACTATGGGCATGGTTGCATAACTGTAGTCCCAAAATCTTAAAAATATAACGACATATATGTAGAATCTACTGGTCACTTTTGTTATCAGATACATATGCATATTGTAATATCCACAATGCCCTCTTAACTTCTTCAATACTTGTATCTTCAGGCTTTGTAGTGACAAGCGTATCCAAAAAAGAGCAAAGAATCCAAGAAGTTAAGAGGATCTTGTGGCTATTACAATTGCATATAACTACATGTGCAAGGTAGTTTTGTAGTCGATATGCTTTAAGAAACACTAAAACTTTGTTTTTTAATGCGCGTTCCACTATAAGCCAAACTAATTTATATTTTATTCTCTTCATGTGACCTTCGAAGTCTTCTTATTTCTTACTTCGCTGGTTTCTGTTGGTTTAAGCATCGTGCATTTTTCTCGTCCAGCATCATTCCTGCAAACAAAGAAGGGTGGAGTAGGGTGGGTGGGTTAGGGTGGGGCGAGAGGGAGGGTAGTGTTGAGGTATCATGGGGGCGGGGGTGGCGTTCGGGGGAGCTGGGCGGGAGCATCCCGACAGGAAGAAGACTCATGATAGATTATGTGGTCACGGAATTTGCATCTTGGGACCATATTTCTAAGTCTGTCTTTATCTTTTGTTCCTCCGTGGGAAGGGCGCGAGCGAGCGACGCCTTGTAAAAGGCCTCGCGGAGAGAGATAGCCCGGGGGGCGGAGATGAATGACCAGGGCTTCCCCGAAGGATCGCTGTCGCCCGGGTTGCGAAAAGTCATTTTTGTTGAAAGGGTGGTTTTGGGGAGGGAGAGATTACAAGGGCTGGTTTATGATGTTACTGAGGGAGAGAGGGGTGGGGGATGCCTTAGAAAGTTGAGTTTATCTTAGTTTAACCAGACCACTGAGCTGATTAACAGTTCTCCTAGGGCTGGCCCCGAAGGATTAGATATTTTTACGTGGCCAGGAACCAATTGGTCACCTAGCAACGGGACCTACAGCTTATTGTGGGATCCGAACCACATTTTATCGAGATATGAATATCTATCACCAGAAATAAATTCCTCTGATTCCGCGTTGGTCCGAGCCAGAATCGAACTTCGGACCACCAACATTGAAAAGGCGCTTTCTAATAGTCATGATCAACTTTCTCGATTGCCAACATTGAAAAAGCTCAGTTTCATTTTGTTTAAGGCAATCAAAATACAAAGTCTGCTTAAAGCAATCAAAATACAGTTTTTTTAAGGCAATCAAAATGCAAAGTCTTTTGTAAGGTAATCCAAATACAAAGTCTTTTTAAAGGAAATCAAAACACAAAGTCTGCTTAAGGTAATCAAAATACTAAGTCTTTTTTGAAGGCAGTCAAAATACCAAGTCTTTTTTAAGGTAATTAAAATACAAAGTCTTTTTTAAAGCAATCAAAATACAAAGTCTTTTTTAAGGCAATCAAAACAGTCTTTTTTAAAGCATTCAAAATAAACCCTCTCTTATTATTATCATTATCCAAGTTCCCGGCTACGATCAATCAACATGAAACGCTCCTCGTTTTTCGTAAATAAATTAAGAGCTCAAGGTGTCGGCAATCAAAACGCAAATTCGCCGCTTCCGGCAATCCAAATACAAGTCCCTTCCCCGGTTGCCGGCAGTTCAACCACACGTCCACGGTTGCCGACAGTTCGCCCACAAACACGCGGGAGCGTCGTCAGGGAGAGAGCTCTGCCAGAGGCGTAATGGAACCTGGAGAATATTAAACGATAAATGTTTTATTCTCTTTGTCCTTTGTCGTCGGCTCCGAGAGGCATCGCTCGGTCATTCCCACTGGAATACGCCGTCATCATTCCGGGAGGAATTTGGATCTGCCGAGGACTCTCTTGTCACTGGGACAGATTTGTTTCTTTTAATATTTGGCATTTATTAATTCGCTTGTTACTTGTAACAATGAAGATGATGATGATGATGGCTATGATTTCATGTTAATAAAAAAAGTTGTGCTAAAATCCACGGTCAAATAGAATCTTGTTACACCAACGAAAATTGAAATACGCTATATTCTATTTGAAATCATTTTTACGTACTGTTTAACATGCACATTACTTATTATTTTACATTCCACTGTAATGAATAAATCACAACTATCTTATCGTAAAGTTCCTGTATCTTTAACTGAACGCGAAACGGCTTTTTCAGACCTTTTTAGACTCTTCCATAGACCTTTCCTACAACAACAACAACAGCAACAACAAAATACTTTGTAGGCTTACTCCCCGAGTATGCGAAAAGATCTGTTGAATTGAGAAGAAATAGGTGAGGTTAGAATGACAAAAATTCGTCTGTAGCTGTTTCGTCGTGAGCAGCTGTTTCACAACTTATGACCCGAAATACGAACGGAGTTCTTAGATTCTGTAATAGCCCCACGAGGGATAGGTACATACATACATACATACATACATACATACATACATACATACATACATACATACAGGGAGAGGCTACGGAAATTGAATCAATAATATTCTTCATTACTCCTTCGTCTGACCTTCGGGTTTCATCTGCGGGTAATTTCTTATTTAATTTCTGTCGCTGTTGAAGCAACGTATTTCTTTCTTGAGTATTTTTTATTTTAACTCTGGATGCAGTTGAAACTACTTAGAACTCGAGTTTGTATTTCTTAACATTTTTATTTATTTATTTATTTTTGGGCTACTGCACGGTATTATTTGTCATAAAGGTGCCCACAATAGCATTCGTAAATAATATATATATATATATATATATATATATATATATATATATATATATATATATATATATATACATACGCGAATTTTATCACATCAACGTAATTCATATACATTTCGATGCTATGCCAGTTAACAAATAAGAAAATATATTATTTCCGAGGTAGAGCGAATTGGATATTAAAGGACATTTGTACCTTAATGCTTGTGTGTATATTATCATATATATATATATATATAGATATATATATATATATATATATATATATACTATATATATATATATATATATAATAGATATATATATATATAGTAGATATATATATATATATAGATATATATATAT
>NC_087221.1:50339271-50354271 GCF_015104395.2 Macrobrachium nipponense
GAAAGAGGCCGATTTCCGAAAGCGTAACAAATCTTGTTTGTTTTGGCGCTTCCTTTTCCGGGATACCGCGAATGTTTTCGTTCCTTTTGTATTCGTCTGTTTGCGTTCGTGTTTCTTTGACGTATGTTTGTTCGTGTGCCCTTTTTATTTATTTATTTTTTTTTTAGCAGAGACTGGACTTTATTTGTTTTTTGGATTATCCTTTTCTACTTGAAGTTTGGGGTCAGCTCACTTGCAATGTCTCGTGGGGCTGCGTTTGTCGTTTTAGTTCATAACAACCGATTTAATTCTCCACTCGTACAATATTTATAAGAAAAATCGTTCCTAAATCATTTCTTTTCCCTTTTTTTATTCCTGAATCTATCTGCAAGTCCTGTAAACATCCTTTGCATTAACATGGGAGTTATACTGATCACTGCATACTGCGATCTTATTTTGACCAACTTGAACTTTCTAACGAATCTAGTTTTTTTTTTTGTGGTTGTGGGGGGGGGAGGCGGGTGGAATTCTATACTTTAAACTTTCAAGTCCATTTCTCTAGCGTCCTCCGAAAGCTTTTAAAAATTCGTTCCCTTCCTTTCCAGTCCAGAAGGATACATTTAACTGAGGCACTTTTTTTTACCGAAAATCTTTGTTTTACGTCATTCTATACAAGCCTATACTTCTTAAAAGATACTGACAACGTTCATCATTATACGTCTTTGCAAAAAAAAGGAAATATCTTGTGGCCGGGTTTATAATTTTTTTATGATAATGACGTCACTTGATTAAGAGAATTGGGATTTCGGAATCTTAAGGAACTGAATCGTAATTGATTTCAGTTTGACTTGAGAAATTATGAATCGTTATTGATTTCAGTTTGACTTAAGAAACTATGAGTCGTAATTGATTTCAGTTTGACTTAAGAAACTATGAGTCGTAATTGATTTCAGTTTGTCTTAAGAAACTACGAGTCGTAATTGATTTCAGTTTGACTTAAGAAACTATGAGTCGTAATTGATTTCAGTTTGACTTAAGAAACTATGAGTCGTAATTGATTTCAGTTTGACTTAAGGAACTATGAGTCGTAATTGATTTCAGTTTGACTTGAGAAACTATGAGTCATAATTGATTTCAGTTTGACTTAAGGAACTATGAGTCGTAATTGATTTCAGTTTGACTTAAGGAACTATGAGTCGTAATTGATTTCAGTTTGACTCAAGGAACTATGAGTCGTAATTGATTTCAGTTTGACTTAAGAAACTATGAGTCGTAATTTATTTCAGTTTGACTTAAGAACTATGAGTCGTAATTGATTTCAGTTTGACTTAAGAAACTATGAGTTGTAATTGATTTCAGTTTGACTTAAGAAACTATGAGTCGTAATTGATTTCAGTTTGACTTCAGAAACTATGAGTCATAATTGATTTCAGTTTGACTTGAGAAACTATGAGTCGTAATTGATTTCAGTTCGATTTAAGAAACTATGAATCGTAATTGATTTCACTTTGTCTTAAGAAACTATGAGTCGTAATTAATTTCAGTTTGACTTAAAAAAAACTATGAGTCGATATTGATTTCATTTGACTTAAGAAACATGAGTCGCTATAGATTTCAGTTTGACTTAAGAAACATGAGTCGTAATGATTTCAGTTTGACTTAAGAAACTATGAGTCGTAATTGATTTCAGTTTGACTTAAGAAACTATGAATCGTAATTGATTTCAGTTTGACTTAAGAAACTATGAGTCGTAATTGATTTCAGTTTGACTTAAGAAACTATGAATCGTAATTGATTTCACTTTGACTAAGAAACTAGAGTCGTATTGATTTCAGTTTGACTTAAGAAACTATGAATCGTAATTGATTTCAGTTTGACTTAAGGAACTATGAGTCGTAATTGATTTCAGTTTGACTTAAGGAACTATGAGTTGTAATTGATTTCAGTTTGACTTAAGAAACTATGAGTCGTAATTGATTTCAGTTTGACTTGAGAAACTATGAGTCATAATTGATTTCAGTTTGACTAGAAAACTATGAGTCGTAATTGATTTCAGTTTGATTAAGAAACTATGAATCGTAATTGATTTCACTTTGTCTTAAGAAACTATGAGTCGTAATTTATTTCAGTTTGACTTAAAAAACTATGAGTCGCTATTGATTTCAGTTTGACTTAAGAAACTATGAGTTGTAATTGATTTCAGTTTGACTTAAGAAACTATGAGTCATAATTGATTTCAGTTTGACTTGAGAAACTATGAGTCGTAATTGATTTCAGTTTGATTTAAGAAACTATGAATCGTAATTGATTTCACTTTGTCTTAAGAAACTATGAGTCGTAATTTATTTCAGTTTGACTTAAAAAAACTATGAGTCGCTCTTGATTCAGTTTTGACTTAAGAAACTATGAGTCGCTATAGATTTCAGTTGACTTAAGAAACTATGAGTCGTAATTGATTTCAGTTTGACTTAAGAACTATGAGTCGTAATTTATTTTCAGTTTGATTAAGAAACTATGATCGTAATTGATTCAGTTGACTTAAGGAAACTATGAGTCGTAATTGATTTCAGTTTGACTTAAGAAACTATGAATCGTAATTGATTTCACTTTGACTTAAGAAACTATGAGTCGTAATTGATTTCAGTTTGACTTAAGAAACTATGAATCGTAATTGATTTCAGTTTGACTTAAGGAACTATGAGTCGTAATTGATTTCAGTTTGACTTAAGAACTATGAGTTGTAATTGATTTCAGTTTGACTTAAGAAACTATGAGTCGTAATTGATTTCAGTTTGACTTGAGAAACTATGAGTCATAATTGATTTCAGTTTGACTTGAGAAACTATGAGTCGTAATTGATTTCAGTTTGATTTAAGAAACTATGAATCGTAATTGATTTCACTTTGTCTTAAGAAACTATGAGTCGTAATTTATTTCAGTTTGACTTAAAAAACTATGAGTCGCTATTGATTTCAGTTTGACTTAAGAAACTATGAGTTGTAATTGATTTCAGTTTGACTTAAGAAACTATGAGTCATAATTGATTTCAGTTTGACTTGAGAAACTATGAGTCGTAATTGATTTCAGTTTGATTTAAGAAAACTATGATAAGTAATTGATTTCACTTTGTCTTAAGAAACTATGAGTCGTAATTTATTTCAGTTTGACTTAAAAAACTATGAGTCGCTATTGATTTCAGTTTGACTTAAGAAACTATGAGTCGCTATAGATTTCAGTTTGACTTAAGAAACTATGAGTCGTAATTGATTTCAGTTTGACTTAAGAAACTATGAGTCGTAATTGATTTCAGTTTGACTTAAGAAACTATGAATCGTAATTGATTTCAGTTTGACTTAAGAAACTATGAGTCGTAATTGATTTCAGTTTGACTTAAGAACTATAATCGTAATTGATTTCACTTTGACTTAAGAAAACTATGAGCGTAATTGATTTCAGTTTGACTTAAGAACTATGAATCGTAATTGATTTCAGTTTGACTTAAGGAACTATGAGTCGTAATTGATTTCAGTTTGACTTAAGGAACTATGAGTTGTAATTGATTTCAGTTTGACTTAAGAAACTATGAGTCGTAATTGATTTCAGTTTGACTTGAGAAACTATGAGTCATAATTGATTTCAGTTTGACTTGAGAAACTATGAGTCGTAATTGATTTCAGTTTGATTTAAGAACTATGAAATCGTAATTTATTTCACTTGTCTTAAGAAACTATGAGTAGTAATTTATCATTTATTTCAGTTTGCTTACTTAAAAAAAACTATGAGTCGACTAATTGATTTTCAGTTTCAGTTTGACTTAAGAAACTATGAGTTGTAATTGATTTCCAGTTTTGACTTAAGAAATCTATGAGTCATAATTGATTTCAGTTTATTGACTTAGAGTTTTAAACTATGAGTCGTAATTGATTTCAGTTTGATTTAAGAAACTATGAATCGTAATTGATTTCACTTTTGTCTTAAAAAGAAACTATGATTTCGTAATATTTCGTAATTTTTGGATGACTTACTCATTGAGTTTCTGCCTTTATTGAAAATTCAAGTTTGACTTAAAAGAAACTATGAGTCGCTATTGATTTCAGTTTGACTTAAGAAACTATGTCGGAATTGTCAGTTTGACTAGAAACTATAGTTCGTAATTTGATTTCAGTTTGACTTAATGAAACTATTTGAATCGTAATTGATTCAGTTTGACTTAAGAAACTATTTGGAGTCGTAAGTTGAATTTCAGTTTGACTTAAGAACTATGATCGTATTGATTTCAGTTTACTTTGAGAACTTCAAGAAAGTCGTAATGATTTCAGTGACTTTAAGAAACTAAGAGTTGTTATTTTGATTTCAGTTTGACTTAATTAAAGAAATATTTGAGCGTAATTTGATTTCAGTTTAACTTGAGAAACTATGAGTCGTAATTGATTTCAGTTTGACTTAGAACGTTCTATTGTCGTAAGTTTGATTTCAGTTTTTGATTTAAGAAACATGAGTCATAATTGATTTCAGTTTGACTTAAGAAACTATGAGTCGTAATTGATTTCCGTTTGGTTTAAGAAACTATGAGTCGTAATTGATTTCAGTTTGACTTAAGAAACTATGAGTCATAATTGATTTCAGTTTGACTTAAGAAACTATGAATCGTAATTGATTTCAGTTTGACTTAAGATACTATGAGTCGTAATTGATTTCAGTTTGATTTAAGAAACTATGAGTCGTAATTGATTTCAGTTTGACTTAAGAAACTATGAGTCGTAATTGATTTCAGTTTGACTTAAGAAACTATGAGTCGCTATTGATTACAGTTTGACTTAAGAAACTATGAGTCGCTATAGATTTCAGTTTGACTTAAGAAACTATGAGTCGTAATTGATTTCAGTTTGTCTTAAGAAACTATGAGTCGTAATTGATTTCAGTTTGACTTAAGAAATTATGAGTCGTAATTGATTTCAGTTTGACTTAAGAAACTATGAGTCGTAATTGATTTCAGTTTGACTTAAGAAACGATGAGTCGTAATTGATTTCAGTTTGACTTAAGAAACTATGAGTCGTAATTGATTTCAGTTTGACTTAAGAAACGATGAGTCGTAATTGATTTCAGTTTGACTTAAGAAACTATGAGTCGTAATTGATTTCAGTTTGTCTTAAGAAACGATGAGTCGTAATTGATTTCAGTTTGACTTAAGAAATGATGAGTCGTAATTGATTTCAGTTTGACTTAAGAAACTATGAGTCATAATTGATTTCAGTTTGACTTAAGAAACGATGAGTCGTAATTGATTTCAGTTTGACTTAAGAAATTATGAGTCGTAATTGATTTCAGTTTGACTTAAGAAATTATGAGTCGTAATTGATTTCAGTTTGACTTAAGAAACGATGAGTCATAATTGATTTCAGTTTGACTTAAGAAACGATGAGTCGTAATTGATTTCAGTTTAACTTAAGAAACTATGAGTCGTAATTGATTTCAGTTTGACTTAAGAAACTATTTGTCGTAATTGATTTCAGTTTGACTTAAGAAACTATGAATCGTAATTGATTTCAGTTTGACTTAAGAAACTATGAGTCGTAATTAATTTCAGTTTGTCTTAAGAAACTATGAGTCGTAATTGATTTCAGTTTGATTTAAGAAATTATGAGTCGTAATTGATTTCAGTTTGATTTAAGAAACTATGTCTAATTGTTTCAGTTTTGACTTAAGAAACTATGAATCGTAATTTATTTCAGTTTGACTTAAGATACTATGAGTCGTAATTGATTTCAGTTTGACTTAAGAAACTATGAATCGTAATTGATTTCAGTTTGACTTAAGAAACTACTATGAATCGTAATTTATCTCAGTTTGACATCTTCCATCGTCCAACTCCGATCAGAAACTCGGGTCGGTCTTGCACTAATTGCTAAGCAATTATGAACGGGAGAAAGTAAACTTACGATGAGCCACTGAGAACAAACTTTCCAATTTTAGAATGTGTAATGTCCCGGAAGGCAATGTTGCAGTTGAAATCGGTCATGAAGTACGAAATGTCAAAATGTCGGACGCTTTTGTTGAGTGAAGTTCGTCCTAAACATGTTTAAGACGCTCGCCGAACTTGTTCATGTGTTAGTACTTGGAAATGTTATTAGACTCTCTCTCTCTCTCTCTCTCTCTCTCTCTCTCTGTTATTTCAGTCTCCGTTTTGTTCATATTTCTTATTTTTCACAGTGAAAGGCAAATGAATGGGTGATTATGATTGAGAAATGACTGGATGATGGATCTCTTGAATTATTATTATTATTATTATTATTATTATTATTATTATTATTATTATTATTATTATTATTATTATTATTATTATTTTCTGAAGAACTTCATGTCTAAGATATATGAAAGCTATACAGTTTCTCGAAATAATAATAATAATAATAATAATAATATAATAATAATAATAATAATAATATATATTATTATTATTATTATTATTATTATTATTATTATTATTATTATTATTAATTATTATTATTATTATTATTATCTGAAGAACTGTACGTCTAAGATATATGAAAGCTATACAGTTTCTTGAAGTAATATTATTATTTTTATTCATTATTATTGTTATTACTATTATTATGAATGTCGTTTATATCTGAAGCAAACCACCAGCCTACAAAGTACTTCAAACATCAACCAGCTTTCTTGAAACATTTTGAATGTAATAATATTCGCTGATGTAAGTTATACGAGAGACTGATCCTAATTCCAGACAAAGTTCCAGCAAAATGCCGCCGAGGGCTGGAAGTTATTAAGCACATCGAGCAGTTCTTAATTTAGTCATTATTGCTGATGTCAGTAGATTTTGTATGGGGTTTAGTTGACAGTTTATCATGTTGTGCTTGAGAATTTCCTTCCTTACATCCAAGGTAGAAAGGAGAGTGAAAAACTTGTGGTACTCGGAACAAGTACTTTCGTAGTTTATTCTACATTTTCAAGTTCAACTTCTATTATATTCAGTGTGAACTTGAAAATGTAGAATGAACTACGAAAGTGCTCGTTCCACGTCCCCAGTTTTTCACTCCCCTTTCTACGGCGATTTTAAGGATATATATATATAATATATATATATATATATATATATATATATATATATATATATATATATATATAATACACACACACACAATTTGCCACTCCAGAAACAATGATCATTCATCAGTATTTATGAAGATTCCAGTCACATTTCTTCGCAGAAACCAGACGTGCGATTTCGCCACTGTAGACGAAGGCTATAGGGAAGAGGAACCTCTCTCTCTCTCTCTCTCTCTCTTCTCTCTCTCTCTCTCTCTCCATCTACCTTTTCAGATTTAATGCCGCGGCAACGCATTTCTAAGGTGAAGTTTCCCCACATCTCAAACGATATTTATCTATATATACGTCTGGGAAGGAACCGGTGGAGGAGGAGGAGGAGGAGGAGTAGAAGGAGGAAGAGGAGGAGGAGGAGGAGGAGGAGGAGGACGGACGGACGTCCCGATACATACTTCTTCGAGAACTGCGGACATTAATTTTTCCCCGTGTTAATTCTGGAATGCCATTCCTCACCGATTTGCCATAACATCTTCAGCACGGGTTACTCTTCCCCGATACTGCTGATATGTGATATGAATATCATTTATGCATCGGGCTCTTCTCTCTCTCTCTCTCTCTCTCTCTCTCTCTCTCTCTGTGCGCTTTTCCTCCCCATCTTCTTCGCGTCATCGTCGTCGCTGTTGTTGTACTTCAGTCTCTCTCTCTCTCTCTCTCTCTCTCTCTCTCTCTCTCTCTCTCTCTCTCTCTCCCCGTCGCCGTCGCAGTTGTTCTCGTCTCTCTCTCTCTCTCTCTCTCTCTCTTCTCTCTCTCTCTCAATCTTCTTCCTCCCCATCTTCGCGTCATCGTCGTCATCGTGTCTCTCTCTCTCTCTCTGATTTTCCTCCCCATCTTTTACGCGTCATCGTTGTCATCGTCGCTGTTGTTGTACTCGAGTCTCTCTCTCTCTCTCTCTCTCTAGCATTTAGTTCGCGTAAATCATCCCCCGGGCTTCGCGGCCGACGGGGAAAAACGGACCTTATTGCCTTCTTGCCGACGGTCCAGCCTGCTCGCGCGCGTCACATCTGCAGTTAATGAACAAAGATCCAAGCACTCGGTATTTTTATATCAAAGTTCCCAACTCCAATTCCCCCCTCCCTCCCCCCTCCTCCTTCCACGAGGGAGAAAACAAGGGGGGGGGAGGGAGGGGAGGGGTTTGGAGGGGGAGGGAGTGGGTTCTGTCACCATGCGGTAAGGTCGATTGGTCATTAAGAAAACCACGGTGGGACCAACTTTAAAGGAGTGATCTGTCTCGTGAGACGGGACCAAAAAAAGAAAAAAAAAAAGTTGACAGATAAGGTATAACCCTCATTCTGCACTTTCCTCGATGCCACCCTCATGATATTATTATCCCCTCGCCTTCCTCTCCCCTTTCCTTCCTCTTTCCCTAATCCCCTTTCTTTCTGCCTCCCTCCCGCTCTCTCTCTCTCTCTCTCTCTCCCTCCCCCACCAATAATTCTTCTAAGTCCTCTAACTTCCGTTCTATTGGGCTGCATCGTCTCGTTTTCATCCTCTTCCGTGAATTTCTTAGTTCTTCGTTAAAAGTAAATTCATTCTCCATTATTCATTGAACATAATATGTGACCTCTCTGCTTAATGAATGTTATTGCTAAAAGTAAATTATAGATATAAATTATTTTGAAACGATATGAATTATTATTTTGTAAATAGATTTATCCTGAAGATAAAAGTCTGTGCTTTTCCGTTCTTAAGTTTAATTTAAACATATTTGTCCATTGATTGCTCGATTATTTTATCCGAGGGACGCCACAAGTAATTGTCACACGAAGGATGGTTTTCTCTTATCACTGAAATTGACTTAGTACGCTCTTGAGATATACAAGACGTCTTGTCCAAAGAAAATGGCACTTCGTATATACAACGATGAATTGTAGGTTTTATCATGGAAGCAAAAATATGGCAATACCGAGAATGATTTACCTAACTTGTCATTGAAATCAAGAGTGAAATGGGTGTCATCAAGGACCACAGAATGAGTGAAAAAAAAAAGAAAAAAAAGTAAAACTTGCATCGGGAAATGAAAATGGACATCATCGAATTTCATGGAAACGAAAAGAAACATCCGCAATAACTGAGGCTGAAGCCCACAGATAAAATGAAGAGAGAGAGAGAGAGAGAGAGAGAGAGAGAGAGAGAGAGAGAGAGAGAAGTAACAATTGATTAGGCTGAGACCTAGACATAGATAATTTTACCGACCACAGACCTTAGTGCAGTGATAATTACGTTTAAGTATAATTTAATCCAAAACGCAATAGCTTAGTAATACCAGTACAAACAGTTGTACAAACGGTGAAGAGAATAAGTAGATCATAACGCCCGTGAACAAAACACCTGTGAAAAAAACACTAGTACAGAGGCGATATTTTATGTACTACAACATAATGGAAATAGAAGAGAGAGGCACATGGATATGAATGAAACTGGAAAATGATGTCACAGGGACCTTTTCAAACGCGCAACAGGGGAGGACCAGGGAAGGGAGGGATTCTGACCACCTCAGTCAAAGAGAAAATAAAAGGACAGGGGGAGGAAGTGGAACCTCTGACCCCCTCAATCAAAAAGGTATGAGGGAGGGGGAGGGAGAAGGACTTTGGGGTGGTAGGAGGGAGAGGGCCTTCGGGGCGGGAGGAGGGAGAGGAACTTTAGGCTGGGGAGAGGCTCTTTGGAATGGAGAGCGAAGGACTTTTTGGGTGGGAGAAAGGAGAAGGACTTGGTTTTGGTAGGAGAGAGAAAGACTTTGGGGTCCGAGAAAGAAGGACTTTCTTGTGGAAGGGGTAGCAGGACTTATGGGGTTGGGTGGAGGGTGGAGGGGATGGAAGGTTGGAGCAAAACTGTTGTCCCTTCTAGAGCAAAAGGGGGGAACATGTAAGAGGAGGAGGAACTTGGCGGACACCTGACCCCAGGCGACATCCCCCTCGGCGCAATGTTGACCCAATGTCGCTACATCTCATCAGGACAAACACGCCAAATTCGGCCTCCCCTCTTTGCCTCTTCATTTAATATAGCCCTCTCTTTATTATCCCCCTCATCTCGTGAGGAGAGAGAGAGAGAGAGAGAGCAGAGAGAGAGAGAGAGAGAGGCGGGGAAGGACGGTGCTTTCCGGAATCTGCCTGTTGTGTGTTTGTTGCATCAGGCACGTGGACTTACTACATAGAAATCCATGAGTATGGATTCAAGTTGATGGTAATTATTATTATTATTATTATTATTATTATTATTATTATTATTATTATTATTATTTCCCGAGATTATTGTCATGTAAGTTGGATGCTTTTAATTATTATTGTCGTTTTTGTTTTTGTTGTTGTTGTTGTTATTGTTGTTGTTAATTGTCAATATATATATATATATATATATATATATATATATATAATAATATATATATCATACATACATACTACATACATACATACATACATACATACATATGAACTTAAACACATACATATATGTATGTGTACGTATACAGATACAGATAGATAGAAATAAATAGTAGACACACGGGAAATGTGAATAGATGCTGAGACGCTGGCAGTAAAAACCAATGCAAGGGAACCAGATTCCATTCATTCGTATCGTGGACAGAATACCTGCCAATTAAAGCAAATCCACATCCAGAAACAGTGAATTGTCTTCGTAATATGAAAAAAAAGACATTTGGGAAGTTTTGAATTTAAAAGATAAAATGATTATTTTAGGAAGATTATTAAAAATTATTTGAGTGGTTTGAAGCCGTATTAGGTTAAGTTTCATGTCAAACTTTTCGTGTTAGAACCTACTTATATAATTAGCTCTTTTGTAATTCATTGTTTTTGTAACATTTAGATGACCTCTCATTGTTAGTTTTGAAGAATACGCTAGAAACGTCAAGAAAAGCCTTCACAGTCTAAGTCAGTACTTACTAATGGAAATCAGAGTTAAGATTTTAAAGAATGTATGCAATGTTGCAGTGATTTCTTAAGAGGTTCTTAAAACGGGCCTTGCCTATGTCACCTCGGTGATGTTGATCCAATAGAATTATTCGGTATTGAAGAGGCCGCTGGGAGGGGCAATTTGATACTAAGTTACCTACCCTTACGAAAACAAAACATGAATGATAAAGAGATAACACAAGAGAATAGAAGAATGTAAGCGTCGTTGGAAAAACGAAAGCTGGAAGAAAGTTTCAAATCCAAGATTAGGGAACGAAATAGTTATGGTAGGTTCTATTATACATGAAATTAACAATGCAATTGTACCGTTGATGTAATCAGACCCAGGTCACTCCATAGAGTATTTCGCGTAAGTTTTTATCGATTACTGAGTCAGCTTTTCAAACATGGGACGTGAGGTCGAGATTCGCCGTTCGTGTATTTGATTTAAAGGGGCAGTTTTGCTCAGCTGGAAGACTTCCCGTTTATTTTTGGGTGGACTTCTTTCAGTTCAAGCGATACCGTCCAGTGGAATGTTTGGTAGGCGGTTGCTGTCCTACACATTGTGGCTTTGAACTTTGATTTAATTTTGACGTTCTCTCTCTCTCTCTCTCTCTCTCTCTCTCTCTCTCTCTCTCTCTCTCTCTCTCTCTCATGTGACGCCAGTTGTAGTACTCATGAATCAATCAATCCTGCTTCTAGAGATGAGTGAGCACATATGTCTCCTCGGATGGACTAATAAGTCTTTTGAGAGATCCTAATCCTTGTAACTCTCTCTCTCTCTCTCTCTCCATTTTAAACTTTTCATTGCGTATCCTGATATTTCCCATTCTTGTCATTCATTATCGATTCTCTCTCTCTCTCATGTGACGCCAGTTCTAGTAGTCATAAATCAGTAAATCAATATCTCTCTCTCTCTCTCTCTCTCTCTCTCTCTCTCTCTCTCTCTCTCTCTCTCATGCACACACATAAACTAAAAATGGATATGATCTATCTGGCTTAAATTGGAGAGAATATCTCTCTCTCTCTCTCTCTCTCTCTCATTAAAACACGATATTTTACAGTAATCTTTGCCTGTCTCTCCTCTTAGCTTCTCTACGTTACAATAATACGAATAAGTTTATCTGTGAAAAATGGAATCATACTCTTATGTCGGGAACAATTTTATATGTATATGTCGGGAAAAGTTTGTATTTCTCTAAAGATTGCTCATCAACGGCACAACATTGACGCTAATTATAAAAGAATATAAATAAATAAAATAAACATATCGGGAAAAGTTTGTATTTCTCTAAAGACTGCTCATCAAAGGCACAACATTAACGCTAACTTTTAAAATAAACAAATAAAAAAAATAGACTTCACAAGCGAAGACACAAAATTAGCTCCGCAGAATATGTATACCACATTAATTGTATAATCTTCCGGCATCAGTTGTATCCGTCAACCATTTAGGATAACTCCCGTATATATACATCTGGATTGCCCCCCGCCGGGAATAGCTGGCGCCGCCAGATTACGTTCTTGGCTTATGTAGTCTAGCTTCGCCCCTGTCCCTACTCCCCCCAACCACCCCCCCCCCCACCCCCCCCCCCCGACCACGACATCTCTCTCTCTCGCTCTCTCTCTCTCTCTCTCTCCCAAACAGAAATTGGAAGTGAATTGAATTATGATCTGCTTCTGAAATATGGAGAAAGTCTCTCTCTCTCTCTCTCTCTCTCTCTCTCTCTCTTACACAAACTGAAATTGAAATAAGATACTGTCTGATCTGGAATTGGGTGAAAGAATTCTCTCTCTCTCTCTCTCTCTCTCTCTCTCTCTCTCTCTCTTACACAAACTGAAATTGAAGATGATCTATCTGTCTGGAATTGGAGAGAATCTCTCTCTCTCTCTCTCTCTCTCTCTCTCTCTCTCTTTGTGTTCTCACCTCACCTCCTCCTCTTCTCACCCCTCGCATTCCATTACATTGTTCGTCATGTCGTTGTATTAAGAAGTTATGGTACTCTTAATCCGAGCCACCCATGCGCGTCCACGGTCTCTCTCTCTCTCTCTCTCTCTCTCTCTCTCTCTCTCCATTTTAGCTTTTTATTTGCGCATTCGTATATTTTCCATTCTTGTCATTCATTGTTGATATCCTCTCTCTCTCTCTCTCTCTCCTCCTCTCTCTCTCGCTCTCTCCTCTCTCTCTCTCTCTCTCTCTCTCATTTGATGAGAATATGCATATAGATACACTAATTGAGTTTGAAGCTTTGAGTATATACTACATGTATGTATGCATGTATGATCCTACACTATCCATGGACGCTCCATGAGGACACATCAACTCACCCACATCCTTAGAGTGTGACTGACACTCACACACATCACCGTCGTCACATAACATCATCCTCACTTCACCCTAATTCTCTCTCAATCTGCTTCCTATTCATTCTTATCCCCTCCTTCATCTTCTCCTCTCCCATATAGAGACTGTTTTTCTTCTTCTTCTGCTCCTTGTGTATGCGTCTTTGTGTGTGTATTTGGGGAGGCTGTGGATTGGGGGGCGGGGGGGGCAGGTTATAGGGTGGTTGGAGGAGTATTGGGGGATTAGGTGGTGGGGTGGGGGGCGTCACAAAAGTGCCTGTCCACAATTCCTTTTCCGGGCGAGAGCCAAAGGAGCCGGTAAGAGCCGGGGATCAAATCTGTTGCGTGAAGTCTTTAGCCCAACAATCACTATGGTCAACACTTTAGGAACTCCGCCCTCTTCTCTCCTCTCCTCTCCCTCTGCTCTCGCCTCTTCTCTCTCTCTCTCTCTCTCTCTCTCTCTGTGACAGTTGTTCTTTGTTATAATCTTGGAGGATCTTTTGGTCGCTACCTTCATGCGTCTGTCTACTTTTGCTTCGTGTGTTGTGTCTCTCTCTCTCGTTTCGCTTAGGTACTTTTATCCAATTGTGAAAACTGGAATGTTTCCAGCTGATTATATTTGTTTTGACGTCTATGTAGATTCACGTTTATTCTAGTAAAAAGGAAGATGGATTTATTCAATGGTCAACATGTGACACCGTATAGCATTAAAAAATGCTGTCTGTCATTTGAAAGCAATACCTCTGATTTCACTGCTAAAAGGTCATGAAACCTGATTGCGTTTTTTATTCATGAAACGAAGGAATTTCCTGTTTTTATTTATTTATTTATTTATTTTTTATTTATTTATTTATTTATTTTTTACATCAAATGAGAAACTCCAGTATTGACTAAATCCTACCGGAATTATAGCATTGCGCATCTTATCTTTAAACTGCAAAGGCCTTAATGTTATCAGCTGGGTTGAGAATAAAGAATGAGAGAATTCCCTTATTCTTTCTCTCATTTAAAGCCATGAGTTTATGATCTCTTGTTAAGTAAATACAGAATGTAGTCCCCTAGGTTGGACACCTACTAACATTACGATTAAGGCGCTTATATCGCAACACAACGGCTGATATAATATATGCTGAAACTTTCCAGTTCACATAAAGAGGATTCCAGGACGTGATGGCAGATAAAAAGAAAGGAAACGAGATACGAGTAATTCCCAAGAAGCGTGCACACTGGAAAGAGGGACTCTTTAATAAGTGAGATATAAGAAAATAATTTACGAGGTTTTTATCAGTTGATATAATCACCCGACTTACGTGATCTTTCATGACCAAGATCATCTTTTTTCTTCTTCTTCTTCTACAAAAGTCAATTATTTCTCGGGCATGGATGCGTTGCCCATTGGCGCTTCTTGTAGCCTACAGTTGGATGTAGAAAGATGTTACTTTTTCTTAGAGTAACGTTATATATGTCCTGTTCCTGAGTGGACATAAAGAACTTTCTTTCTCTTTTCGTTTTTTTTTTTTAATAAATGGGTTAGGCGCATCGTCGTGGCCATCTCTCTGACAAATCGTTCATTTGACCATCTCTGCCGAAGATATCTGCTTCCCTTCTCAGCTGTAAATCGTCAGATCTTGTCGTCCGCTG
>NC_087221.1:50356771-50359271 GCF_015104395.2 Macrobrachium nipponense
ATGTATAGTCTGTCCGTATTTGCTCTTGGGTGTAGTGCTTTGTGTATTGTCATATGTTTCCTGGTTTTCTGATCTATGCTGCGAAGTTCTGCCTTCGTCCATTCCACTATTCCTGCGCTGTATCTGATTACTGGCACTGCCCATGGTGTTTTATGGCTTTTATCATATTTCCGGCGTTGAGTTTGACTTGAGTATCGCCTTGAGTCTCTGCATATATTCTTTCCTGATCGTGTCATTCATCTCTTGGTGTTTTATATCTCCTCCTTCCATTATTCCAGGTATTGTATCCTGTCTCATCTATGTTTGATGAAATGCTTGCTCCCATCTGTAGCTTTATCCCATTCAGTTCTCGTTAATTTCTTTTTGCCTTTTTGTATGTTGACTAAGGCGCATTTTCTATTCCAAACTCCATCCTGATGTCCGCAGATACAATCCTTACAGTCTGGATTAGGGTATCTATTTCCTTGATGCTCTTACCATACAGCTTGATGTCGTCCATGAACATCAGATGGTTGATTCTGTTGCCTCTTTTCTTGAGTGGGTACCCGGCATCCATTATTATTAATTATTTATTAGTATTTATATTATTATTTTCTTACTATTATTATTTTCTTAAAAATTACTTGCTGCATCAGCTGCATTAATTTTATAGAGGTCCTTCTCTATAAAAATTAATGCAGCTGATGCAGCAATAATTTTTGATAAAGCATGTTTTAAAAGAGGGTTTACTTCCAGCATATTATTATTATTATTATTATTAGTATTATTATTATTATTATTATTATTATTATTATTATGTTGGAAATAATGGCATTTTTTGCCATTATTATAATATATTATTATTATTATTATTATTATTATTATTATTATTATTATTTTGATGAAAGTACTGGCAGTTTTTTTTTTGCCATTATTATCAACAAAACATGTTATCAAAGAATGTCTACTTCCTGCATATTATTATTATTATATTATTATTATTATTATTATTATTATTATTATTATTATGAGTAGTAGTAGTAGTAGTAGTAGTAGTAGTAGTAGTAGTAGTAGTACTATTTTGTTGAAAATAATGGCAGTTTTTTGCCATTATTATCAACAAAACATGTATCAAAGAAGGTCTGTTCCTTGCATATTATTATTATTATTATTAATTATTATAATCATTACTTCAAAACTACTCAGGCTCTTATATACCGTTCTATGACTTAAATTCGCAGCCTATGTGCGTCCGCGCTCTTCCGAACGGATAAGTTCCTTTTCTTCTTCTTCTTCTTCTTCTTCTTTCTTTTCTTTTATTCTTCTTCTTTTTCTTCTTCTTCTTCGTGGGCCGTCACTCCCCCCTCAGACAGTTTCGCCGAAGTGGGGCATGTTTGTGTCGGCTCCCTGATGGCAGTTCCCTGTATTTTTATTGGATATCATTGATTTCTCTCCTAAGCCTCCCCCTCCCTCACCCGCCACGGGGGGGAGGGGGATTGACTAGGGGGGGCGTGGGAAGGGAGGGGGATGGAGATAGAAGAAGGAGGAAGAGGTAACGAAGGAACACTAGAAGAAGATGGGAGATGGGAGAAGGAAGAGGAGGAGGAAGAACTAAAAGGACCAGAAATGCTAAAAGAAGGGAAATGGGTAATGCTTAAGGGAGGGAGGGAGGAGGAGGGGGTTGAGTACTAGAACGAGGAAGGGGAGATGCAACATAAGGATGATAAGAGAGAGGAAGAGGAGAAAGAGATAAAAGAAGTAATAATTGGAGGAGAAGAAAGCGACGTAATAATTAAGATACGAAGAAGCAAAGGCAACGAAGAAATACTAGGAAGCATAGGAGACCGGAGCATAAGAAGAATGGACGGTATCTATAAAAGAGAAAGAGAGAGAGAGATTTAGAATAAATGAAGGCAATTGGAGGAATATCAGGGAAAATACGAAGTTCGAGAGAAGGATGTTTTTTTCGAGACAAGAAGATCCTGTTCCTTCTGCAAGCTCGTCTGTCAGAAAGTTCTGGAGCACACGGTAATAAAATAAATCGCCTCAGTGGCGTGGTCAGTATGATGTTGGCGTGCCACCTCGTTGGCCGCGAGTTCGATTCTCTGGCATTCCATTGAAGGGTGAGAGATGTGTATTTCTGGTGATAGAAGTTCACTCTCGACGTGGTTCACAAGTCACGTAAAGCCGTGGGTCCCGTTGCTGAATAACCACTGGTTCCATGCAACGTAAAAGCACCATACAAAGAAACAAAGAAAAATCGGTCATAAAGGCATTAAAATAATGAGCTTTCAAGAACAGTAAGCTGTCAAGTGCTTAAGCGATTTATTTACCTCGTCAACAGGAAACCCTCACGCCACGTAAAGCAAAATAAATAAATAAATAAATAAATAGATAAATAGATAATAATTCCTTTGGAAACTTGGATCTGATTGAATTGCATCTCAGTTAACAGGTGAACCGAGGCAGATATTAGAACAAAACGCTTTCCATCAGTGAAATCTATCCGTTAAATCAGATG
>NC_087221.1:50371771-50376771 GCF_015104395.2 Macrobrachium nipponense
AGAGAGAGAGAGAGAGAGAGAGAGAGAGAGAGAGAGAGAGGAAATCAACAAAGAATGATAGGAAGTGGAAAGGACAGGTTACAGAATGAAGAGAGAAAATGGAGAGAGAGAGAGAGAGAGAGAGAAGAGAGAGAGAGAGAGAGAGAGTCTAAATGATAAAAAAAATTTGTCATATATATTCACATATGTTTATGTATGTGTGTGTAGGTAGAGAGAGAGAGAGAGAGAGAGAGAGAGAGAGAGAGAGAGAGAGAGAGAGAGAGAGAGAGAGAGAGAGAGATAGGGCTTAAGATTTGCTTCGGAAATACGAACACTTTCCATTAAAACGACACTGAGTCAAAATGGTGCCAGTACGATGCTTACGTCTTATCTCTGGTCCGAGTGCAATTAAGGGATTCGTATATGAGATTTTACCTGTTATCTTGACAGCGTAAATGTCAATCATCCGTGGAAATGAGGACTCTTAGTTGAGGAAAGCTTGCAACTTTTTTTTTTTTTTAAATAAATATCTCCACTTGATACCATCCAGTTTCATTGAGGTCTTGTTGGTAAATTTATATATATTCTGCGAAATGTTCGTAAAGTTAACCGTAATGATACTGAAGCGCTGGCTGTGTATTGTTTAGCATAAGAATGCGTAATTCATTAAAAAATAACTATTTCAAGTTACCATGGCTGCGCAATATCCAGATCATGTCATGCAATTTTTTTTATTTATTGTTTTTTTTTCTTTTTTGTATGAGAATGTATCACTGATATGGCGAAAGACTGTCACGAAATGCCAACCGCAGCTATTGTTTTTTTTTTTTTTTTTTTCATTCTTTTTAATACTAACTCAAAGTTACCGCTCCTGGTCATCATTTTTCTTCTCGTTCTTATTCTCTTCTAGACGAACTAATTCACTATAACTGGGTAACATCCCATTAATTTTAAGTGGGTCATTCTTGAAATAAGTGATTGAATAAATAAATAAAGGCCTTAGTGCATTTTGACACCATGGGCTACCATTAAACATTCGGCTTTTATAATAAAGTAAAAAAAAAATTTTTTTAAAGTTCTTCCTTCCAGACCTGGACCTACTTTTGAGAACATTTATTATTATTATTATTATTATTATTAATTATTATTATTATTATTATATAGGAAGCCCACACAGACACACGCTCGAACACAAACACACACACACACACACACAAATAAAAATAGAAAGAGAGAGGAAGGAAGAAAGAGAAAGTCATCGAGTCGAAGATGGAGACAAACACTGCAATGAAAAGGAAGAATAAAAGAAAACAGAATAAAGCAATGAAGTAGAGAGAGAGAGAGAGGGGAAAAGCAGGTGATGAGAGAGGGAACAGCTTAATAGGAGAGGAGACCAGAGAGAGAGAGAGAGAGAGAGAGAGAGAGGCCTTAGTAATACTGTCACGATGACGTATTTCTGCCTTTTGACATTCACTTGTTTGATCAGCCAACACTAGTCACGATATTGGGCCAACTTTCCCGCGAGAGCAACTGTGGATTTTTTTTTCTCCCCCCCCCCCCCCCCCCCCACTCACCCGAACAACTTTTTTAATACCGGTTCCAAGATAGGCGGAGGTGAAGGGTGAAGGGGGGATGGGGGCGGTGGCGGTGTTGTTTCTCCTCTAAATAGAACTCCTCTCAAGTGGTTCGTTTTTTAGTGTTGCTTCTTCACCAAATAGAAATCTTTCCGGCCTGGTAGATTTTTTTTTTTTTTTTTTTTTTTTTTTTTTTTTTTTTTTTTTTTTTTTTTTTTTTTAATCGGTGATTATTCCTTGTCGCTTTTGTTGACATGTTCCTATGAGTCCATAGAGGGGATTCTTTCATATGACTGAAGTTTCTTAGTCGATGTTTGTGTTTTCCATTTTTTTATCGTTTTCTGTCATGTTCTGCAATATATAGTCATTTTTTTTGTTTTACATTTATTTTCTATGCTATAATGCTGCTGATCTTTTCATGAACCATATTCATTGATACTTAAAATAAGGATTTGTAGAGGGCCACAGTTGAAAAACTAAACCTAAACACGAAAATGCCTGAATAAAAGTCAATAGCTCGGTTGAGCGCATGCATTTATTCTTATTAAAACAGTAATTACATTGCTTCCTTGGGCTTATAGAAATACGAATGCATAGATGCGTTAATGTGACTGTATGTCAACTCTATGTGCCTATTCCGGCCTCATTATCTCTGTTCTTCTTGGAATGATCTCATATCCCGGCTCTCTAGCTTAAAAAAAGGGTGGGGGGTATTTTAATGATCAAGTTATGGTAAATCCTGTGGCGTTTGCCTGAGTAAGACAAAATCATAAATTATGCGTTTTCGAAGCCCGTCAGGTTGGTATCATTATGCTAATTTAACCTTTTATCTCTAACCATTTTAGTCATTATAACATCCAGCAAAGGTGACATTATTATTATTATAATCATTGTTATTATTATTATTTTTTTTTTTTTTTTTTTTTTTTTTTTTTTTTTTTTTTTTTTTTTTTTTTGCTCTATCACAGTCCTCCAATTCGACTGGTGGTATTTATTTATAGTGTGGGGGTCCGGGTTGCATCCTGCCTCCTTAGGAGTCCATCACTTTTCTTACTATGTGCGCCGTTTCTAGGATCACACTCTTCTGCATGAGTCCTGGAGCTACTTCAGCCTCTAGTTTTTCTAGATTCCTTTTCAGGGATCTTGGGATCGTGCCTAGTGTTTCTATGATTATGGGTACAATTTCCACTGGCATATCCCATATCCTTCTTATTTCTATTTTCAGATCTTGATACTTATCCATTTTTTCCCTTTCTTTCTCTTCAACTCTGGTGTCCCATGGTATTGCGACATCAATGAGTGATACTTTCTTCTCGACTTTGTCAATCAACGTCTCGTCTGGTCTATTTGCACTATCACCCTATCTGTTCTGATACCAATAGTCCCAGAGATCTTTGCCTGATCGTTTTCTATCACTCCTTCAGGTTGGTGCTCGTACACTTATTACTGCAAGGTAGCTGATGTTACTTGCACAGGCTCCAGTGGAGGGCTTTTGCCACTGAATCATGCCTCTTTTTGTACTGGTTCTGTGCGAGTGCCAGACATTCGCTTGCTATGTGGTTTATGGTTTCATTTTTCGTATTACACTTCCTACATATGGGAGAGATGTTATTTCCGTCTATCGTTTTTTGAACATATCTGGTTCTTAGGGCCTGATCTTGTGCCGCTGTTATCATTCCTTCAGTTTCTTTCTTTAGCTCTCCCCTCTGTAGCCATTGCCACGTGTCATTGCTGGCTAGTTCTTTAGTCTGTCTCATGTATTGTCCGTGCATTATTATTAGTATTATTTTTATTATTATTATTATTCAAAGAAACCTCATAATCCATGAGTTAATAAAATAAAATGGAACAGTAAATCCACAATAATATGTCTGATCTTGTTATTTAAAATACAAAGCAGAAAGCTTTCGAAGACCTGCACGGTCCTCCTTGTCAATCTGAATTGACAAGGAGGACCGTGCAGGTCTTCGAAAGCTTTCTGCTTTGTATTTTTAAATACCAAGATCATACATATTATTGTGGATTTATTTTACTTTTCCATTTTATTATTATTATTATTATTATTATTATTATTATTATTATTATTATTATTATTATTATTATTATTGAAACTTCCAGGCTTCCTAAGAATATGGTGCTCATTTGCAATAAGTTGGAGCAAATAATAGGAAGTATAGAAAGTAGACATCAATACTAGAAAAGACACATATAAGTGTATGATATATATATATATATATATATATATATATATATATATATATATGTATGATATATATATATATATATTATGTGTTTATGTAATTATGTATGTATGTATGTATGTTTAAGAATCGTCAACCTCCTAACCATAGATTTTTCTTTATGGTCGTATCTGTATGTCTTACAGACAGCCGAGTAAAAAAAAAAAAAAAAAAAAACATTAAAAAAAGTGACAGTCAAGAACTGATGTATACCTTAACATCGAACTCCTACGAAGTGAAAAAAGACAGATATTGTGGCTTTGGGAAAATAGAGATATACACCAGATACCAAGATTTCCCGTTTAGGATTATGTTTGTTTGTATGATGCTTTTACGTTGCATGGAACCAGTGGTTATTCAGCAATGAGACCAACGGCTTTACGTGACATCCGAACCACGTCGAGAGTGAACTTCTATCACCAGAAATACACATCTCTCACTCCTCAATGGAATGGCCGAGAATCGAACCCGCGAGTTTAAGATTATGGATAAGTGACTTTTTGCGAAATCAGGCTGGAGTTTTTTAAATAAAAACCGTGCGAAGTCAGGCTAGAGTTTTTTAAATAAAGAATCTTGCAAAGCCAGGCCAGAATTTTTTAAATAAAAAATCTTGCGAAGTCAGGCCAGAATTTTTTAAATAAAAATCTTGCGAAGTCAGGCCAGAATTTTTAGAATAAAAAATCTTGCGAAGCCAGGCCAGAATTTTTTAAATAAAAAATCTTGCGAAGCCAGGCCAGAATTTTTTAAATAAAAAATTTTGCGAAGTCAGGCCAGAATTTTTTTAATAAAAAATCTTGCTTTTTTTTTTTTTTTTTTTTAAGCCAGGCCAGAATTTTTTTAAATAAAAAATCAAAATTGCGAAGCCAGGCCAGAATTTTTTAAATAAAAAATCTTGCGAAGCCAGGCCATAAATTTTTTAAATAAAAAATCTTGCGAAGTCAGGCCAGAATTTTTTTAAATAAAAAATCTTGCGAAGTCAGGCCATGAATTTTTTAAATAAAAAAAAAATCTTGCGAAGCCAGGCCAGAAGTTTTTTTTGTTTTAAATAAAAAATCTTGCGAAGTCAGGCCAGAATTTTTTAAATAAAAAATCTTGCGAAGCCAGGCCAGAATTTTTTAAATAAAAAATCTTGCGAAGCCAGGCCAGAATTTTTTAAATAAAAAATCTTGCGAAGCCAGGCCAGAATTTTTTTGTTTTAAATAAAAAA
>NC_087221.1:50381771-50396771 GCF_015104395.2 Macrobrachium nipponense
CTTCTTCATTATGAAGGTAAATATGTCAAGGAAAAAGAAATGAAAAATAAATGAATGAATGAATGACACAGGTTTTGGGAGCTTGACTGATGTGGAAGATGATGATGATGATGATGATGATGATGATGATGACGATGATGTTTGTTGTTGAAAGGTGGCTCGGTTGTTCAGGAGAATGGGTCGACTGACTGGCTGACTGACTGATGATGTTGCTGGCTATTTTTAGCACCGTTCAAACGTCGCCGAACCCGGGATTCACGTTGCGTCGGTTTTTCTGAAAAGAGCAGAGCGTTTTCAGTGGCGTGGCTGAGAGTTTCGTGGGGCCGCGGCTGAGAGTTTTGCACGCGTTCGAGTAATATTGGTTCGCCTGACATTGTTTAAAGCGATAGAACAATATATTTCGCATAACCTCTTCGAAGACTTGCAACAATTATGGATCTTCGAGTCGACGTTGTGAGTAACTAGCCTCCGGCCGGATGACTGAAAAGTTAATTATAATAATAATAATGATAATAATGTCTTGAGACGCTTTCATTGGCTACATTAATGAAGTCTAAAGTTGAAGGGAATAATCGAGATTCTGGAAACCAATCATATAGCTGCGTAACTGGAATAGCCAGCCTCAGAATTATCATCTTGAAGAGAGAGAGAGAGAGATTCCCGCCGAAGTAATTGAGCAGTAATTAAACTTGAGTTCTTGAATTGTTACTGTCCTACAGTAGCGAGTTTTGGGTTAGGTTGTTAGTTCCTGTTTGTTTGAAAGTAGAGGGTCGAAGAGGCGGTGTTGTTAGTTCCTGTTTGTTTGGAAGTAGAGGCTCGAAGAGGCGGTAAGATGGAACGCTAAAGATCTACAGGAGATCAACGTTGTTGATCAGTGATATGACGTGGTCATCACTCGATCATTTGTGGTGATTGGATTTGAATAGAGGCAGAGCAACATGCCGCTAGGATTGGACTGGGCTTCTTGGATGATCTCTCGTGTTTTGGAAGTCTCATATGGGGGCATTTTTTTACGGCCTGTCCTTACGTATTGTAGCGCCTCAGCGGCATGGTCGGTATGGTGTTGGCGTGCCACCTCGGTGGCCGCGAGTTCGATTCTTGGGCATTCCACTGAGGGGTCAGAGATGTGCATTTCTGGTGATAGGAGTTCACTCTCGACGTGGTTCGGAAGTCACGTAAAGCCGTTGGTCCCGTCGCTGAATAATCACTGGTTCCAAACAACGTAAAAACACCATACAAACAAACCTAACGAATTAGATTTTTCAGGTGTGACTGCATGGAGTTTTATAAAGCACTTCTTCATTAAATTGGAAATCCTGCTTATACGGACATGACTTTTGTGTATATTGATTATACTTAAAGTCACGAGCTTTGTTTCTGGAGAGATTCTCCAAAGAATTAGGAATGTATTATCACTTTGTAGAATATTGGTAGATGTACATTGACGCTTACAGTAGACCGCAAAGATTTAAATTTACTGCCAAATTCGATTGCCTCTCCGATATAAGCAGCGGGTTTAACTTAATGCTCATATCTCGCGTTTTTTTTTTTTTTTTTTTTTTCCGTTCGAGATTGGGACCTCAATGGGTGTTTATTTGCATCCCTCTAGCTTCGCTAAAACCCCTTCAAATTATATTTGCTCCTTTTTTCGTTCCTCAGGTGGCATCAGGTAAAAGGAATATGTTATTTTTTATTAATTATTTTTTTATTTATTTCTATTACGTATTAACCCTCTTAAAAGTTATTGTTTCCCAAATACACAAATATGAGGATCCAGAGCTCAAGACTTATGCACAAGTTAAGGCCAGAGAGAGAGAGAGAGAGAGAGAGAGAGAGAGAGAGAGAGAGAGAGTAGGGCAGGCGATTGACATACTGTAGACAGTCATTTTTTTTATCTGTGCAATAGTGTAAATTTTGGAAATTCCTAGTCGTGGGTGTTTCCAGAAATGTCAAAAGCATCTTGTCTAGACAGTTCTCTCTCTCTCTCTCTCTCTCTCTCTCTCCTTTTATCTTTCTCTTTCTGAGGACTCCATAGAATTAAATATCAAAGACCAACTGCCTGTCAAATTTTTCAAGTGGAAAACTAACTCTCTCTCTCTCTCTCTCTCTCTCTCTCTCTCTCTCTCTCCACCCACAATCCTACACGCAAGCCCTATTACCAAAGTGAAGACCCGTGTTGACAAAATATATAGTGGACAAGTTCCCACGATGCCACCGGAGACCCTTTTATATGAACCCGCTTTCGGGTTTCAATACCGAAGTCACGGTAACTCAGAGACGATAGCCCTGGCACGCCAAGACCCTCCTGAAGGCGTACCCAGTCCTCAGGGGGTCATATGCCCATGGCATTCAAGTAGAAGGATCTGAGTAGCCCATATGGAGGTTTGGATTCAGCGTTAAGTCCTATTGATGGCTTGTCGCCTGGGCTGCTGCTGCTGCTGCTGGGGGGAGGGAGGGAGGGAGGTGGGGGTGTTGGATTAGGGGAGGTGGGTGGGGAATTAGGGGAGTGGCATAGGAGAAGGGGGTTGGGGGGGGGGGGGCGTGAAGAAGACGTTTCCAGTCGCCGCTGACAAACGCTGCCTTTAGCTGTCTCCTCAACCTCTTGCTATACCACTTCCTCTCTCTCTCTCTCTCTCTCTCTCTCTCTCTCTCTCTCTCTCTCAGTAATTCTCCTTTTGAAATTACAATTCACGAATGTTTTTTCCGTGCCTGTTCTCAGACCATTATTTTGGACCTTGAGTAAAAAAATATAAGTAAAACTAAAGCATACACATTGAGAGAGTGTCCAACCAAAGTTAAATTCCCCTTGCAGTATATTTGCAATGACTTGAGCCTTTTTTTTTAATACATTTCATTCTGTATGTAACATGTGGATTTTACATATGCATATATGTAGATAATTTGTGGAAATATGCATTTTATGCATAGTGCTTAGGATAATAACATTTGTGGAAAAATTTATGCTTACATTATGTATTCATCAAATAGGCGATCTTTTCATTTACAGCATTTTTTGTTTTACTTCGAAATTTCAAGTTACTTTCTTCTTCGCTCACATGAGATTCTTTGCCATATTTTTGCTATACTTTTAACCACAATTATGAAAACGTATCTATAGTATATACTCTTATAACAAAATAAATAAATACTCTTATACCAAGATATCGTCCTCTCGTGATTACAAAATTATTACACGTTCTTTTCATCTTGATTCGGTCCTTATTTAAGAGTAGCGTCTAATCAGAAGTCAGTGGTCAGTTTGTTTTCTAATTAGGAAAGTTAATTAGATAAGAACCTTTCTTTTTTGCTTTCTCTCTGTGGCTCTTGCGCCTCTGAGATGCCAATTACACGACTTCTGAGAACTCTGTCTGGCTAAGAAGATCAAGAGTTTTACACGTTTTATTTTAAAAGCGTTACATTACATTAATGAATATATATATATATACATATATATATATATATATATATATATATATATATATATATATATATGAGGACATCTGATTTTTATGTTATTATTATTGTTTTTTTTTTTTTTTGCTTTATCACAGTCCTCCAATTCGACTGGGTAGTATTTATAGTGTGGGGTTCCGGGTTGCATCCTGCCTCCTTAGGAGTTCACTTTTCTTACTAAGTGCGACGTTTCTAGGATCACACTCTTCTGCATGAGTCCTGGAGCTACTTCAGCGTCTAGTTTTTCTAGATTCCATCCATTTCTTCCTTTGGTTTGCTTCTGTAACTCCAATCTCTGGCTGTTGGTTACTGTCGTTGTGGTGGTCATTTGCTGGATGACGACCTCCAAGTACCTGACCGTCTTCCCCTTCAATTGGGTTGAATACTTGGCTGCCGGACGAAGCTCCTCTGTTGCCAGAGGTTCCATTTACGTCGTTGTCGTTTATTCCTTCATTTCTTAACATCATTGCTGAGTTTTGCTATTTAACCCATAGCTGGACCCTACCCCATCAGGGTTAGGTACTCATTTACAGCTGAGTAGACTAAGGAAATTATGGTAAAGATCCTTTCCCAAGGAATCAACGCCGAGGAGAGCGGTCACCCATCCAACGACTGACCAGCCCCAATGTTGTTTAACCAGTCCATTGACGACCTAACCCACTCTGCCACGGCGCCACATTATTATTATTATTATTTTTTTATTTTTTTTGCTCTATCACAGTCCTCCAATTCGACTGGGTGGTATTTATAGTGTGGGGTTCCGGGTTGCATCCTGCCTCCTTAGGAGTCCATCAATTTTCTTACTATGTGTGCCGTTCTAGGATCACACTCTTCTACTCTTGCATGAGTCCTGGAGCTACTTCAGCCTCTAGTTTTTCTAGATTCCTTTTCAGGGATCTTGGGATCGTGCCTAGTGCTCCTATGAGTATGGGTACGATTTCCACTGGCATATCCCATATCCTTCTTATTTCTATTTTCAGATCTTGATACTTATCCATTTTTTCCCTCTCTTTCTCTTCAACTCTGGTGTCCCATGGTATTGCGACATCAATGAGTGATACTTTCTTCTTGACGTTGTCAATCAACGTCACGTCTGGTCTGTTTGCACGTATCACCCTATCCGTTCTGATACCATAGTCCCAGAGGATCTTTGCCTGATCGTTTTCTACCACTCCTTCAGGTTGGTGCTCGTACCACTTATTAGTGCAAGGTAGCTGATGTTTCTTGCACAGGCTCCAGTGGAGGGCTTTTGCCACTGAATCATGCCTCTTTTTGTACTGGTTCTGTGCAAGTGCTGGGCATTCACTTGCTATGTGGTTTATGGTTTCATTTTTCGTATTGCACTTCCTACATATGGGAGAGATGTTATTTCCGTCTATCGTTCTTTGAACATATCTGGTTCTTAGGGCCTGATCTTGTGCCGCTGTTATCATTCCTTCAGTTTCCTTCTTTAGCTCTCCCCTCTGTAGCCATTGTCATCGCTGGCTAGTTCTTTAGTCTGTCTCATGATTGTCCGTGCATTGGTTTGTTGTGCCAGTCCTCTGTTCTGTCTGTCTTTCTCCTGTCTCTGTATATTTCTGGGTCTTCGTCTACTTTTATTAGTCTTCTTTCCCATGCACTCTTTAGCCACTCGTCTTCACTGGTTTTCAGATATTTGCCCCAGTGCTCTGTTCTCGATGTTGACGCAGTCCTCTATACTTAGTAGTCCTCTCCCTCCTTCCTTTCGTGTTATGTATAGTCTGTCCGTATTTGCTCTTGGGTGTAGTGCTTTGTGTATTGTCATATGTTTCCTGGTTTTCTGATCTATGGTGCAGAGTTCTGCCTTCGTCCATTCCACTATTCCTGCGCTGTATCTGATTACTGGCACTGCCCATGTGTTTATGGCTTTTATCATATATCCGGCGTTGAGTTTTGACTTGAGTATCGCCTTGAGTCTCTGCATATATTCTTTCCTGATCGTGTCCTTCATCTCTTGGTGTTTTATATCCCCTCCTTCCATTATTCCCAGGTATTTGTATCCTGTCTCATTTATGTGTTTGATGTTGCTCCCATCTGGTAGCTTTATCCCTTCAGTTCTCGTTACTTTGCCTTTTTGTATGTTGACTAAGGCGCATTTTTCTATTCCAAACTCCATCCTTATTATTATTATTATTATTATTATTATTATTATTATTATTATTATTATTATTGGGAAAGTAAATCCTCCTTTTATTGACTCGTGTGATTATGAGTTTTCATTGAATTATTATTATTATTATTATTATTATTATTATTATTATTATTATTATTATTATTAGCTGGATGACGTGTTTAGTACAAACCCCTTGGGGGATGACCGGAAGAACTTGAACGAAAGACTGTAATTATCAGAAAGGTGATGACCCCCAAAAGAAGTCTTAATCCTAGATAACTGCCTCCCCGCCCCACCACCCCCCGCGAAAGTTCTTGAGAGTCACTAAGAAAGATCCCCCCGTATGGAAACTAAGTACCATACAGTTTTTGCTTTTTTCAATTCCGAACAGACACGACAACAGAAGCGCGCGCGCGCTAATCGCCAAGAGGGGGACTGGAAACTTACGTCTTGTTTTCGTTGCCGTAATTGACGAATAAAAGAAACTGAAAGACTCCCCCCCCTTAAGTCAACCCACTAATCAAAACACTCCTTTAAAATCGAACTTCTCACGCCCATTTTTCATCCTCGGCAAGACCAAGACTCTCTCTCTCTCTCTCTCTCTCTCTCTCTCTCTCTCTCTCTCTCTCTCTGAGTAATTTTCATCCACTGGGGCTTCGTAACTGAAATAATCTTTTATTCAACTTTGCATTTTTCCTTGTCGCTTTTATTTAATGGTTAATGACTTTCATAAATATCGGCTATACTACGTGCCCACTGAATTATCATTTCTCTCTCTCTCTCTCTCTCTCTCTCTCTCTCTCTCTGAACGCCTCCTCGAATTGCCCTATATCATTCTTCCTTTCCACAACATTTATTCGTTCGGTTTGTTCTTTCTGAATCTCTCTCTTTTTTTATTCATTTTTCTTTCTCACCGTCCTCCATATTTTTTCCTTCGCTTCTTCCCTCAAAACTCTAACCATTTCAGAATGGCCGCAAATTCTTTTTTGTCTCGTCTTTCTCTCTCCCGTTCGTTTTTATAACACTATCTTCTATTTTTTTTCCATTTCCTTTTTCATGCCCTTTCTCGGTTTTTTTTCTGCGATTTTATCATTGGCTTTACGCTCGATTTTATTATTTTTCATGGTATTCATTTTTCCTTCGTGTCCCTTACTATTTTGTTTTCTATTTCTTCATCTCCTCCTCTTCCTTCTTGCAGTCCTCTTATATTTTTTTTTATACTTTTTTTCACCCCTGTCTCACATTTTTCAAAATTAAATCGAATGCTTTTTTTTTCTTTCATACACTATTCATATACGTATTTTCTTTGTTAATTTTCCCTCTCTCTCTCTCTCTTCTCTCTCTCTCTCTCTCTCTCTCTCAAGTCTTTTACTAACTTCTTACAGTTTTCACCTCTTTTTTTTTTTTTTTTTTTTTATCCTTCCTGTGTGAGTGGGGGAGATTATCTCTAAACTTTCCATTGAGATATTCAGGGGCAAATTATGCAAATACCCTCAGGAGACTTGAGGGAATTTGGAAGAAAGTGTTGGTTTGGTTTAGTCAAGATCCTATCCTCTCTCTCTCTCTCTCTCTCTCTCTCTCTCTCTCTCTCTCTCTCTCTCTCTCCTGTCCCCAACCTTCCTGGGACGGGGCAAGACAGGCTTCTCTCAGTGTCCTGAGTCTTCTCCCAGTCACTTGTAAACCGTCTCATTTACTTATGACTTGGTATATTTGAAATATCATTGCTGCAAAGATTATGGATTTTAAACCTCTCTCTCTCTCTCTCTCTCTCTCTCTCTCTCTCTCTCTCTCTGTCAGTATTCCCAGCTTCCACTTGAAATTTACCTCTATCGGTAAAGGGGCGCTTAGGCTATTAATCTCCCCTTTTCTGTTTCCAGTACTGTAGCAAATTTCATTCCCCTTTTTCTTCTCTGATCTTACTCCTTTATCTTCATTTATATATATGTATATATATATATATGTATATATATATATATATATATATATATATATAATATATATATGTTATATAATATATGGCTCCATTACTTTACACACACTGTGATTATCCACCGTCGTCCTCTCTCTCTTCTCCTCTACGTTTACACATCACTGTGATTATCCACCCCCGTCGTCTCTCTCTCTCTCTCTCTCTCCTCTCTCTCTCCCCTCTCTCTCTCTCTCTCTTACGTTTACCCATCAAACCCTGTTTTGGATATCATTGGAAGACTTTCGTGATTGTCACTCCAATTAAACGACGCTTCCCCCCCTCTACCCCCCCCCCCTCACCAACCTCCTCCTCCTCCTTCATGAACTATCAATCCCTAGTCAAGGAAATGGAACAAGGCTTAGCTCCCAAGAGCAAGGGTCCGAACGCAATAGTAGCCCAGGCTGCTCTCGAATTTGCATACCTCCTCATTATTCGCAAGTGGGCACCGTCCTCCTGTCCTTGAATTAGATGACACAGTGCGGTCTGCATGGAATTACCACCAGGTGGCTTTGCGGTTTTTTTTTGTAACGTCTTGTTAGTTCTCTTGTAGATGTGCGCTAGCTGTAACGTGTTCGTTTAGATGCATACGAGACAGAGAGGTAGGAAGTGTCTAAACAAAGATCATACGAGAGAGAATTTGATGATGATGGAAGATTAAGCCAGCCTTATGCTGGCACGGGCTTTTGCTCTTCAGCAGCCCGTAATGAGAGAGAATTTGTTGGAGGGTAGTGGAGGGTAGGGTGTGCTCGGCTACAAATGGGTACGTTGATCACCCACCCTCAGATCATCAAAAATACCGAATTGCAGCCCTCTAGCCTCAGCGGTTTTGATTTTATTCAAGGTGAAAGTTAGCCGTAATCGTTCGTGCGTCTGGCAACGATATAGGATAGGCCACCACCGGTCCGCGGTTAAAGTTTCATGACCCGCGGCCTATATAGCATTATACCGAGAACACCGAAAGATAGATCAGATTTCGGTGGCCTTGATTATACGCTGTAAAGAAAACTCGATTGCGCCGAAGAAACTTCGGTGCCATTTTTTTTTTTTTTTTTTTTTTTTTTTTGCTTGCTTTTATACAGGTTAATTCACGAAAACAGTATTATACAGAACGACAGAGTAAATACAAATGCGAACTTATGAGTAAATGAAGAGACGCCTTCATTACCCAAAGTACGAACGGCTCGTTCAGCAGAATGATTTGTGCCACGCGCCATGCATGAGCCGCGTTCAGGCAGAGGCTAAAGCAAGACTGAGATGTCATTGATCCGTACACATGACTGTGGAAGGGACTGATCCTTGCAAATGACATCCTCGAGCTCAGGACGTCACGGAAACTTGGTCGTTTTGCCTAATTGACTCTCGGCTTCAGTCTAGGATCGTATGTATGTATGTATGTATGTATGTGCAATCATCGTGTCTGCATGTCTGAGCATTCACAAACCGAAGGTTGTGTTTATTACCTCAACAGAGAAGTGCTCAAATTATGCTTTAGAAATACGATATTATTTATGTATGTATGTATGTATGTATGTACATGTAATCCCCGTGTCTGCTTGTCTGCCCATTGATAAGTCAAAGGTTGCATTTGTTACTTCAAAGAAATGCCGATAATATATTTTAGAAGTCCGGTTGTCTGCGTGTTTGTGAATGTTTGATCCAATTCCAGTGAACTTCTGAATAAACTACAAATGTCTAGTGTGTTATTGTTATTCAGAAGATGAACCCCATACATATGAAACAAGACCACGAAGGCCATTGACTTGTATTCAAGTCTCAATGCATCATAGGTCATGTAATAGATACAAGATGCAACAACCACATGTTACGTATTCCAATTGAATGTGGTATTCTGTCAGTCGCAAATTTCCTGCAGCACTCATTTCACGTGACCAATACTCCTGGAGATGCAGGACACCGGAAAGACTGCAAGAAGTCCCGAATGCATCTGTAATACAAGAGTAACACACACTAAGCTTTCAGGAACACCCACACAAAGTAAGGACGCCTTTGTTAGACCTAGCATACAGAGGTTGTCCAGGCATCGAACTGTGATGACGCTGGTCTGTGTCTTTATGTTAGGATTTGCATGGCTCTTTGTCTGTCCAGAAGGTGTGTGTGTATGTGTATACTATATATATATATATATATATATATATATATATATATATATATATATATATATATATATATATATATATATAGGGGAACCGACGAAATTGGCGAGAAGAGGAGAGTCATGGATCCAGAACCCTTCTGTTGACGTAAGCTGTAAATTAGGTACCTGGTTGTCAGTCAGCTTTTGGGGGTGGCCGCTGATGTCAGGAGAGAGAGAGAGAGAGAGAGAGAAGAGAGAGAGAGACAAACAGACACTCAGACAGAAAATAAGTAAATTACTTGAGCGAATGGTATCTTGTCCAAATTTATGCAATTATATCTTAATTGATAAAAAGAAGCCTCTCTCTCTCTCTCTCTCTCTCTCTCTCTCTCTCCTCCAAGCATTGCCGCTGCTACTCAGTGATTCTCTCTCTCTCTCTCTCTCGCGCTTTATTTTCCATAATGACTGCTGTTCTGATGCATTGTTCTATCCATCTTATTTACATACATGTTTACATCGCAGCCCATTTTCTTGAAAATATAAAGAAAAAAATCGAGCAATTTCTTGAAGACGACTTATGGAGAGCGGTTGCCAATTTGCCCATTTTTACTCCCCATTTGTCTTCCATCAGCATCAAGTGAATTTGGATTTTGGCGAAGTTTCTCTAACGTTTGCGTTGAATCATCTTCTCGAAAAATGCTGGTGTATTTAGTGTTTATTTAGCCTTTGCCGTATTTTGACAATTCTTTTTTTTATTGCGTTTACTGATTGTTTTTATTTTGAGGTTCTGATGATTTTTTATGATCAGTTATTTACAGGTGGCTGGTTTAAGCTTAATCAATAATCACGATTATATATATATATATATATATATATATATATATATAGAATATATATATATATATATATACATATATATATATATTATATCTATATATATATATTTATATATATATATATATATATATCATATATATCCATTATATATATATATATATATATATATATATTATATATATATATCTTATCAGAGGAACCATATGGAAAGGCATCGTACTCAGGTACATTTATTTTGCCGACGTTTCACGACTCACAGGCGCATCCTCAAGGCTATAATTAAAGATAAACACACAACATTAAAACTACGCACTGCATAATTCATAACAATTACGCAATATTTAAAAATTCAATGAACATCAGCATGTTGAATATTAAAAAATGTTGAATATCTTAAAACAGAAAAACACCAAGCACTAAAATTATGTACAGTAAAGTTACATTAAAATTATTTTTAAATTACAGAAAAAAACACACCAAAATTATGATATGTATATAAAAAAAATTAATAAATAAATAACACTAAAACAGTAAGGCTATTCTGTACCTTATCCTCGCAAAGGACGGGCAGTGACTGAGAGAATTTAAACAAATATATAAACAAGCACTATAGGCGATGAACAACTGAACAGAGGAGGATTGCGTATGTAAGGACGGAACTATCTTTTTTATCATAATGGATTCCAAGGTTGTTAGATCGTTTTCATTTTGTATTTGGCCTATAATAGTAAAATCCTTATCTTTAATGTATGTTTTACATGATATTTGACTGTTCGGGGTTTGTTAATCTGCTGCCCGTTCTAAAACTTAAGCCCCTGTGAGAATCTATTCTCACTTTCAATAACCTCTTCTGACAACCCACGTAAGTCCCGTGATCACATCTCGGGCACGTATATTTATATACAACATTAGATTTTAGACGAGGACCAAGGCGCTCTTTCGTTTTGAACAGGGATCAGATAGTTAATGGGTTTTTGGAACTATTTTTAGGTTCAGTGCCGGGAATTCTTTTTGAATAATTGCCAGGAACTTTTTTCTGAAGAGGTTGTCATGAAGAAAAGGGAAGCTAGCAAACATTTTTTATTTTGGTACTGTCGAAACCGTTGGCACATCTATGAATCGGGCATCAAGCATTTTCTTAAGCATTTTAAACAAAAGTTTGTCTGGGAAGCAGTTATTTTGAAGGTACTGGGAAAGAAAGTTAATTTCATCATTAAAAGTAAACCAATTAGAGGTATGGGTGAAGGCCCTGTGTAGGAGAGTTGAAATAGTATTGAGTTCAAAATTATAAAAGCAAGAACTAAAAATTGATACCTAACCCAGTAAAAGTCTTTTTTCTAAAAACACCCGTGTAAAAGCCTTCCTCGTTCCTGGACACTAGAACATCCAGAAAGGGAAGCTTGTTATTTTCTTCTTCGTCGAGTGTAAATCTGATATTAGGGTGTAAGGTACTGACAATTCTAAGAATTGTTCCGCATTAAACTTGTTTCGGAATAAGGCGAAAGTGTCATCCAAGTATCTACGATAAAACTGAGGCAAGAAGCCAAGGGTGCAATCATCAAACATACGCTTCCAAAGAGCACATAAAAATATTAGCAAGTGTCGGGCCCAGTGGGGATCCCATTGCTACTCCTTCAACTTGTCTGTATAAAAAGGCATTAAAAATGAAAGTCGTGTCCTGTACGGCTGGTTCTAACAACTGTTTTTAAAAACTCACGACTAAAATTATGAAAAGTAGAGTCAGGCTCTATAAATAACTTATTTAAAATAATGTCTATCGTCTCCCCTACAGGGACATTAGTATAAAGGGACTCAACGTCCAGACTGACCATAAATAAATCTGAATCTTGTATAAGAATATCGTCCTTGAATTCATGAGAGTTGCTTAAAGAAAATGCATTTTTAGTGAGAGGCTCAAGTAAAGGAACCAGAAATTTGGCTAGCTTATAACTCGGGGTGTTCACTGAGGAAAGAATGGGCCTTAA
Organism: Macrobrachium nipponense; assembly: GCF_015104395.2. Taxonomy (NCBI): domain Eukaryota; kingdom Metazoa; phylum Arthropoda; class Malacostraca; order Decapoda; family Palaemonidae; genus Macrobrachium; species Macrobrachium nipponense. The sequence goes on from NC_087221.1 coordinate 50,394,242, forward strand.
TGGAACACCTTCTTTATGTATTTTGGGCAACCCATACAAAACCCCATACGAAGTCCCTGTAGGGAATAGTTCCTGGTATATATCCTCATCAATTATCTTTTTCTGTTTTAGCAACCTTAGAAACCTTACAATTTTGTCCTCTGGTTTAATATTATATAAATCTGGAACACCCATTTTCTCAAATTTTTTATGTTCGTTTAAGATAATATCCATTTTCTCAATATAAGCATCCTTATCCAAAATTACACAACCCTTACCTTTGTCTGGTCTTGTAATAATAATACTGTCATCATTGGCCAAGTTTTTTAAAGTGTCAAAATCATATTTGTTGAAGAATATATATATATATATATATATATATATATATATATATATATATATATATATATGTGTGTGTGTGTGTGTGTGTGTGTGTGTGTGTGTGTGTATACGTGTGTGTTTGTCTGTTTGTGTGTTTGTGCGTACATAGTCCGTCTGCCCCTTCTTTTCGACCAAATATTTATATTATCTTAATAACTACAAACCCCTTATATCGTGATGACGTCATCTCAGTTTTCCGGTTGCTCGCTTCTTTACAAATCTTAAATACACACACACACACACACACACACGCAGACATCGCAAAGTATTCTCAAACTTCTGTGTACGTAAATATTCATCTCTGTTAGGATCCTCGAAGAAGATTCAGTCGCGCAATGTGTTCTGAAAATATTTTTTTTTTTCTTTTTTTTTAAGTGAAAATCACATGCGTACCTGATAAACAAGAAATTCGTCCGTGTCCCGTAACCAGATTATCTGCCAATTAACTGAACCCATTAGTTGGCGTAGGTCGCGAAAGGGAGGCTTGACTGTACATTCTCCTGTATACCTGACGATTACACAGGTAGGGTTACTGTCATTTTATCCCATACACGCCTTGATTTTATAGATATATTTCTAGTGGTAATATTTTATAGATATATTTCTAGAGATAATACACCTTTCTTTTATAAATATATTTCTAGAGATAATATTTTATAAATATATTTCTAGAAATAATACGCATTTCTTTTACAAATATATTTCTAGAGATAATATTTTATAAATGTATTTCTAGACATGATATTTTTAGATATATTTCTAGAAATAGTATTTTATGGATATATTTCTAGAAATAATATTTTGTAAATATATTTTTAGAAAATAGATTTTATTTATAGATGTATTTCTAAGAAATAAATTTTTTCTGTCAATGTTATTTATAGAAATAATAAATCTTATAAATCTTATTCTATAATAAAAAATCTTTCATAAATAAAATAATTCCAGAAATTTCAATAAATTTATTAATTTGCCATTTTAAAAAATAATATTTTATTAAATTATATTTTTTCTAAAAGAAATGAATTAAATTTATACAATATATTTCTAGAAATAATATTTCATAAACATAATATCTAGAAATAAGATCTAGAAATATCACGAAATTAATAGAAACAATCTCATATATTTTTTTAGAAATAATCTTCTATAAATATATTTCTAAAAATAATCTTTTATAAATATATTTCTAGAAATAATATTTTCGGTTTTTGTTTTCTATGGGTGTTGTCACGTTACCAGCACTGTTCTAGAATTGTCATGTACGTATATAAGGCCAGTCAACTGTAGCCCCTGTACGCTCTGCAACGTGCTTAGATTTTGTGCTGTAGATGGTCTTAGTTATATATATTCACATGTTCATTTTGGCCAAATTCCTTACATTTGCATTTAAATCCACAATATAAAAACGTCTGTCAATCAAGTCAGATATTTGCCTAAACCTGCGAAATGATAAAAAGAAATGGAAAAGAAAAGAGAGCTGGAGCCTCTGTAAGAAGAGATAGATGTTCGCAGAAGTCACTCCAGGAATTGTAAGAATTCGCACCAGGTATAAGACGGACGAAATTTCCTCGTCGTCGCTCCCTGCAAATTAGTCATTTTAATAAGATTCATTTCCATCGCTGCGTCGGATATTATATATAGATTCTCCAGCCGGGCTCCACCGCAAATGATCCGCAAATCACAAAGTGGCTGGAATGAGAAAAAAAGGAAAAAAATATATATATATTTTAAAAGTGGATTCGATCCATTAGTCCCTACACCTGTCATGAATTTGAAGCGTCGATGGACAAAATGGATATTATGAAATGACTTGATGTAGAGAGGAGAAGGTGGGTGGGTGGTGGTGGCTGTGGGTGTGGAAGGGCTTCCCCATCCCTCCCCCCCCACCCATCTCTACCCCTCCCCCTCCCCCTCCCCCAACGGCTTTCATCTCCTCTCGTTGCGCGTCACAAGGGGAACGCTTTCAGCCAAAGCAAATGTGATTATAATAAAGCTGTGATGTCATAAAAAAATGTTGATGTTTTTTCCCCCCGTCGAACGTTGTCCACATAGATCAGCCGGGGGGGGGGGCTGGGGTGTGGCAGGGGGTTTGTATTGTTGGTGGCATAAGGAGAGTGGGTGGAAGAGGTGGCAGGGGGGGGGGGGTTGGGTGGGAGGGAAAAGTCCC
>NC_087221.1:50404271-50416771 GCF_015104395.2 Macrobrachium nipponense
GACTCTTTATCCTTTAAGTTTTTTCTTTAGTGTATTTTATCCTTTTTCATTTTATTTTTTATTTGTGTTTTATTTATTTATTTATTTTTTGTATTGTTCCATTTGCTTGTGTATGGGGAAAGAATGTAGGAAGTTGTGTTCAACGATACGACTAAAGTAGACGATTATGGAAAATTCAGGGTGAATCTGCCAGACATCTCTCTCTCTCTCTCTCTCTCTCTCTGTGGGTGTGTATGTATGTGAGTGCATATGCATGAATGGAAACTTCTGTGATTCCTTTGTTGTTATTCATGATGATATTACCGAGGCATTTTACAATCTAAGAGCGTAAGACTTAGTTACCTCCTAAGTTTCTGTAAGTAGGGTCGGATTAACCATTAGGCTAATTAGGCTGAATTCTTAGGCCCCTGATTTTTAAGAACTTTGCCGTTCAGTGTGTTTATTTTTTAATGTTATTACTGTACCGATATATATATGTGTATATATATATATATATATATATATATATATATATATATCTATATAATATATATATGTGTGTGTGTGTGTGTGTGTGTGTGTATACATATATATATATATATATATATATAATAATATATTCAATATATGTATATATATATATATAATATATGTATATATGCATATATATATATATATATATATATATATATAATATATATACTATATATATATATAAGATTCATTTTGGGTTTTAATTTGTAGTATTTTAAATATGCAGTCATTTCTAAATTTTTTATTATCAATAAAAACAACTTTCCCCGCTGGTACAGTGGTTAGTGTCGTAACATGCCGTTCAGATGTCGCGGATTCGCGTCTCCCCACGTGCAACGAAAAATCACTGGCTCAGTATCATGATCGGTTACTGCTGCAGTGTTGGGTCTGCGGTGGAAGGTTGAAACCAATATCCTTTGGAAGATTGAATTTCAAGTCTGTAGCCCCTTTGGTGGCGTTGCTCCGTGTGAATAGGTTACATCTACTGAAATAATGATAATAATAGGAACAAGATATTACTTAGTATATGTCCCTTAATAATAATGATAATAATAGTAATAAAAGGAACACGATATTACTTAGTATATGTCCCTTAATAATAATGGTAATAATGATAGTAATAAAAGGAACAAGATATTACTTATTATATGTCCCTTAATAATAATGATAATGATAGTAATAAAAGGAACAAGATATTACTTAGTATATGTCCCTTAATAATAATGGTAATGATAATAATAAAAGGAAAAAGATATTACTTAGTATATGCTCGCTTCTTAGATGATACCTGCAATAAAATCGTACATCAAATGGTCCATATATTTTAGCGAATTGTGAATCAGGGTTACACATTATAGCCTCTTCCTCCTTCAGGTCCCTATTTCCTTCATCTTCTGTTGTATCAAGGACCCTCTCCAGTCAATCTCTTGTACCGCATACGTTATTTCCCTTAACTCATTTATCCGTAATCATCTCCTCTAGTTTCACAGTCATCCTACTCTCCTCGAGATCAAACTTCACCTTCTCTTATCTGTCAGCTAAAGCTGAGCGGTTTTTTGAGTGGTGAGGGGAAGTTGGGGTGCGGGGGGGGGAAAGGCAATTTAATTTTAAGTACAGTGCCTTCTGGGCATAGCTAGTGCCCACCTCTGCTTACTCTCACATCCAATTCTTTTATTTTGGTGGGAAACGAGATGTAGCCCATATCTCCCATCAGCATCTAGGTGAAAAGGTATACCTTATAGACCTAACCCTGAAGAGACGGCCCAAATTCACGTCGTAACTCTTCACGTCATCTATAATACTAAGGACTTTTTGTTTTCTGTGCCATAAATACTATGCTCCTTCCCAGATATGCGTTATTGCGTCCTGTTTCGAATTTGCTCTAATATTTCCTTATCTTCCCGAGACGGGATTGAATGAAAGGTCATTTATTGAAAGGTAATTCATTGTGAAAAATGAGAGACGTTTGGTAGTCTTCAACGTGGTGGAAAATGGACGTTGATGGTGCTATCATCATTGCGAAAATATGAGAGATGGTGGTACTATCGCCACAGAGAAGAACAAGCCGTGATGGCATTTTCATCGTAGTGAAAAAGAAGTGATGATGGCACCATCACCATAGTGATAAACAAATGATGATAGTACTGATACTATAGTAGAAAACGAATGATGATGGCACAATCCCCATAGTGAAAACAGAAGATTATGGTATTGTCACCATACTGAAAACAAGTGATGATAGTACTATCTCTCAAGTAGAAAACAAAGATGATGGTACACCACACCACAAACTGAACGATGCTGGCACTATCACCAAAGTGAAAGACAAATGATGATGGGGGGACCTCCACGAAATTCCTCCTTTATTCTTCTTTTTAATATCATGCGAGTGCTTTCACGTCCCCAAATAGTACAGAAGAGAATATTAATATTAAATGTAGGCCAGAAGCCGAGCACTGGGACACTATGAGGTCAGTCAGCGCTGGAAAGGAAATTAAGACTAGCAAGGTTTGAATATTGCAGAAAACCGGTTTTTTTTTTTTTTTTTCAATTTTGGGCCTTTTTCAGCAATTTTTGTTAGGTTAGGTTAAGTGCCTTTTTTCCTTTTTTTTCCCAATTTTTGACCAAATTTTGGCCGTTTTTATGCCAAAAACCCTTTTTTTTTTTTTTTTTTTTGTTTTTTTTTTTTTTTTTTTTTTTTCTGACCAATATTGTCTTTGTTCAGGATTGGTTAGGAACCTTTTTTTTTTCCTCCACTTTTTTTTTCCTTTTCTCCCCCCAATTTTTGATAAAATTTTTGGGGACCGGTTTTTTATGCAAAAAAAAACCCTTTTTTTTATTTAATTTCTGACCAATTTTGGAACCTTTTTTGGGTCCTTTTTTCAGGCAATTTCATGTTTAGGTTTTAGGTTAGTCGACCTTTTTTTTCTTTTTTTGTTTCCTTTTTTTTCAATTTTTTGATTCAAATTTTGGCCATTTTTATGCCAAAAAGCCTTTTTTTGGAACTTTTACCAAATTTGGGCCTTTTTTGGCCGATTTTTACGCCTAAACAACCATTTTTTTAATTTTGACTAAGTGGGCCTTTTTCCAGCAATGTCTTCTTAGGTTAGGTTAATAGAATCACAACGGTGAAAAACAAACAGATGATAGTACTATCACCGCGGTGAACACTATCACCAGATCCCGTGGCAGCGCCAATTAGTGGGCCCATTTGCCGGACAATAAGAAAGCAATAATGTCTTAATAAGAGAGATGCCTCGGTGGATTGATCAAGGGCGAAGCTGCGGTATGCTACTCATACGTATAGATAACTTTGATGCTAACTATATCACTGTCTCTAATAAGTGAGAATATTTTGTTGGTTATTGGCCTAGCTGGTTCGTTAACTAGTATGTTTGTTAAAGTATAAATCTAATATATATATATATATATATATATATATATATATATATATATATACATATATATATGTATATATTACCGTTGTAACGCCAGTTGGATAATAAATTACCCATATTTTGGTTTAGATAGTCTTAGTTATCTTATATTGTGCACTTAATAATGTTTAGCCATAGAAATAAGAATATGAAAGTAAAATGGTTTGTGCAAGCGAGAGAGAGAGAGAGAGAGAGAGAGAGAGAGAGAGAGAGAGAGAGAGATTATCCTTCTTTACCTAAAATCAAAACCCTGATTACTATAACTATTCTTACACAATCATCATTGTTGTTAGTGGTATCCTCTTCATTACAGTAACTTCTGTATAAGACTAGTCTTACGTATAGGAGAGTGTATTGCCTCATATCCTTGTTGTCGGTAGCACTTATTACTACCGCAGATTAAATTACCGTCACTAATAGGAGCGTGCATTCTCTCTCTCTCTCTCTCTCTCTCTCTCTCTCTCTCTCTCTCTCTCTCTCTCTGAATCCTGTGTGTGTGTTGTTGTTGTTGTGGAAAGTAAAATGTATTTTGTTTAAAATGCGCAAGACAAAGGCGTCCAATCTTCTAGAATTATTTGGCAGAGTTTGCAGCGGACTGGCGTCTAGTATAAGCGCTTACAGTCATTTTCCATTTCATAAATGCGCGTAAACCGGGTTGGATAGAGTAAACCTTACCAGTCGCAATTAAAATAAGGATTTTCCACTTTAATCAAGATTCAGTTTGAAATTCTAAGCGGGTCAAACTAAGCAGTTTGAAATTCTAAGTAGTTTGAAATTCTAAGCAGGACAACTAAGCGATTTGAAATTCTAAGCAGGTCAACAAAGCAGTTAGAAATTATAAGCAGGTCAACTAAGCAGTTAGAAATTATAAGCAGGTCAACTTAGCAGCTAGAAATTCTAAGCAGGTCAAACTAAGCAGTTAGAAATTCTAAGCAGGTCAAACTAAGCAGTTAGAAATTCTAAGCAGGTCAAACTAAGCAGTTAGAAATTCTAAGCAGTTAGAAATTCTATGCAGGTCAAACTAAGGTTAGAAATCCTAAGCAGGTCAACTAAGCAGTTAGAAATCCTAAGAAGGGAAGAAAGGCAGTATTGTGAAGTATTTACAAAGATAGCGCTCACTGCTGTTGGAAAGATTATCATCTCTACACAACACCGAGCTTGTTATTTTCAAGCACACACATACACTGTTGAGAGAGAGAGAGAGAGAGAGAGAGAGAGGAGAGAGAGACTTTCACCCTCACAGAACACTTGAACTGCTCTGTCCACCCTCCGTCATAATAGTTTGAGTCTCTCTCTCTCTCTCTCTCTCTCTCTCCAGACCTTGTCTCCCCATTTCATGGCTACCTCTTGATTTCCCTTTGTTTCTCGACCCATGTCGTTCTGTCAGTTTACCTTAGTATCCCCTTCGTATTCCTCTTCTCTATCGCTTACTCACCGCTCTGTCAAATCTGTTCTCTGTTGTGGCGTCTCGGTTTATGATGCAAGAGTTGATTTATGTATAACAAGTATATACCTTTTTTTAACTACACATATATATATATATATATATATATATATATATATATATATATATATGTGTGTGTGTGCGTGTGTGCGTTTCTGTGTGAAATATGTGTATAGTATACGTTATACATTTTAAATATTGAAAAAGAAACCCACAAAATTACTGTGTATAACTTGTTTACTTGAAAGTATTTACATATTTTTTTAGTAAAATGATATATAAATACTTATAAGTAAACAAGTTATACACAGTAATTTTGTGGGTTTCTTTTGTAATCTTCAAAAGAAAGCTGAAAGAAGTTTTTGTTTGGTTATACATTTTAAATACGTATATATATATATATTATATATATATAGATATATATATATATATATATATTAATATATATATATATATAGTATTATAGATATGTGTGTGCGTGTGTGTGTTTTGTAATTCATTTAAGCAATCCATTCTCTTCCTTTGTTTCGTTGTACATTCCGTATAAAACGCGTTAATCTTTCTTTATTCATGTTTCTAAATCACAGTTTATCTCATTAACAGAAACTTTACGTAATATTTTTTTAAAAATAAACTTCGTGTAATATGTAATTTTTTTAAAATATCCAGGGAATATACGTTTCTGTTATTCGTCTCTGTGGAATATAATCCATTCTCAGTCAAATTTAAACGAAGTTTGTAATCTTAATTGTCAATTTTGGAGGCAATCCAGTCACATATATAGTTTCAGTCACAAAGTAGCATCAACGTGTTTCACTACTCACTTACAACATCATCAATCAGCTGTCAAAATCTCGTCTGAGTCGAAGTGTGAGAAATTGTTGATGACAAACAGAAGTACAATTTAGATATTCAGGGTGGGATGGTTCTTTATATATCGGCTGTTAGCAGAGCCCATGGAATCTCTCGATGACGGAGAATGCTTTGTAGGTTGGCGAACTGAATGCCAATGAGAGGTTGTGTGTGTGTGTGTGTGTGTGTTTTTTATACGTGAAAGTTTCCCTAGAACTGCAGACTAAGTAGTGGCGTTTTTTTTTTAAAAGCAAAGTGTTTTTAGCCTGTGTCATTGCAGTTTGAACGCCTACAGTCATCGTGAGGACAGGCGAATGACAATATATATATATATATATATATATATATATATATATATATAATTATATATATAATAATTATATATATGTGTGTGTGTGTGTGTGTGTGTGTGTGTGTGTGTGTGTGTGTGTGGTGTGTGTGTTTGATTGATTGATTGATTGATTTGTGGCTATTCAAACTAGGTTATTGACGGCGACCAGGTCTTCATTGAGGAGCTAGGATGCCCCTTTTGGTAAATATTTTCTTATTTCTTAGAATCGATTTTAAGAATTTAATACACATTGTTTGAGAGCTGGTAACAATAGGAACGTCAATCACAGTCATTCATAGACTCCAGAAAAAAAAAAGTCTAAAGCAAACAAAGTATTGATAGAACTTGGGAAGCAATTCTTAAAAAACAGTTCTTCACTTTCCAGTTGCACCGTATTTTTTCTGTCCTGGAATTGATGTTCCAGACACTTTTCTCCTTTTACTGCCTTTCTTTCGTTGTTGCTTTCCTTTTGTTTCTTTCTATTTAGTCTGCAAGTACCCTACTTCAAGTCCCAAAAACAGTAAAAGATAAATCAGATGAGGCTAGTTTTATTCAATATTATATATATATATATATATATATATATATATATATATATATATATATTATATATATTATATATACATATATACATATACATACACCAATTTATTGCTTCAGCCACTCACTTCTCTGGCTTCTAAAGCTTCACTGTGAACCGCTGCTGCTCACAGCAGATTCCTAATGTCTGTTGCAGTTCTCCTGAATTTTTTCGTGAGAAGGGTATTGAAGTTCTTTTCTGATTGGTTGGTTTTTGTCAGATTAAGTTTGCCTGGTCAAGGGTGTGAATTAATTGCTTGGTGTGGGCCCCTGAACTCGGCTAGACCAGCCGAGACGGTTCGATCTTAAAGTTCTTATGAGAGAATATTGGGGAGTGAAGATATTTATATAGAAGTTGGTCTTTTAATATGAGCTGGAATAGAAGAGGCTTTTGTGCTAATAGAGTAACTTGGATTCTCTCACTCCCTAATTACTTCTGATGCTTATTTATTTATTGGTTTACTTTGTTTTCTATTTTTTGCTGATAAATTACCTTTTTTTTCTGTATCCCTCGTTACTGATTTGTTCACTTGATGCTTATTTATCTATTTATTTTTATTTCTATTTTTGCTGATAAATTACCTATTTTCGTATCACTTGTTACTGATTTTCATTTTTCTGCATGAAGTTTTAGCTGAGCAATAAATCCGTGTTCTAAGAATGCTAACCCTCGCTCCTGGCTCACACAGATGGTCACATATGTATGTATGTTTGTATGCATGCATGTATGTATGTGTTTTTTTTTTTTATCGAGATAACCTAGTTCAGAGAGTTAGGTATGAAACACAAAAAAATGGATGACTAGTCAAGTTTGTTAGTCACTGCACAAGACAGCAAATTAGAAAAACGATTATGAGGTTGGTCTTTTTTGACGCTGTAAAATTCATTCCATCTTTTGAGTTTGGGGTTGTCAAGTATGGATGTGCATCTATGAATATACCCTCCACTAAGAAAAAAAGAATACTCTTGCAATATTTTTACAGCATAAAATCATAGGACGTACAAATGATTCATTAAGAGGGCTATAAGTCAGTCTTCCAATCATAGCACATCTGGTGATTTCAAGAGTACTCGATTATATCAGAGGCGGAAGTTGTAAAGGTTAAGCTAAAACTCCGGCTTTACTACCTCTTATGAATAAGTTCATTTTTATCCCAATTCCAAAAGAGAATTTGACGCGGTTTTAATTTCGCTGCGAACGTTTTGATCATCGTTTCCATTGCCAGTTCTCTCATTGCTCCCTCTATACATTTTCTCACCCTTCCCCTTATTAGCGTCTATCCTCCACCTCTCTGGGTTTTACCTCCCAACTTGCGCCCACCCCTCCTCTTGCCCCCCCCCCCCCACCAACACCCGCCTCCCCCCTACCCCCTCTGAAGTTCCCCTATGCCCGTATTCCGAGTAAATGACCCACCTCATAATGGGCCATTATTTCTTCAGCTGTTAATTAGTTTTTCTGTTGCTTGGCTGAGCTTCGTCCAGAGGAGGAGGAGGAGGAAGATCGTATTGAACCTGGAGGAGGAGTAGGAGGAGGAGGAGGAGGAGGAGGAGGAGGTATGAGGAGGAGGAGGATGAAGGGTATGTGTGTGTGTGTGTTAGAGGAGGAGGATGATGAGGTGGTGTTAGAAGAGGAAGAGAATGAAGAATTAGGAGAGGAATAAAGAAGAGAAGGAGGGAGTAGGAGATAACTGGAGGAATAGGGTTGGGAGATAAGGGGTAGGGGGAGGGGGACTGAGGCTCATCGGGAAAGCCTCGTTTTCCTCTTGTTGTTGGTATCGTCATTGAGAGGGGGTGGGGGGGGGGGGGGTAATTACACTTAGAAACGACTCGGAAGACGAGAAACTGAACTTTTCTTCTCTGTGATACGAGTCACGAAAATCGTCACATCTTTGTATCTATTTCTGATGGTAAGAGAGTCTCTGTGTGTGTATGTATATATATATATATATATATATATATATATATATATATATATATCTATATATATATATACACTTGTTGGCCGAGTCGGTAAAATCACCGAAGTCCGGATTTGTCTCCTGTGCGCTGGTTTCGAATCCACGGAAGGACGAAATTATCAACTAAGTAGTAATTCCCCTTCGGTTGGCATATATGAAAATGTGTTAATTCCGAAGTAGAGCGAATTGGATATATGAAAGAACATTTGTATCGTAATGCTTATATATATATATATATATATATATATATATATATATATATATATATATATGTGTGTGTGTGTGTGTGTGGTTGTGTGTGTAAATTATGTATCTTTAGCGCTGAATATTTTGCATTTTCCCCTTTTCACTATTATGGTTTATTTTGTATTGTGAACTTTAAAACGCTGAATGGAGCTGTATCAATGAATCCATATTCCAAGTCGAGTTTTTACTTGAAGGATCAGTCGTTGTGGATCATTTAAATTCAGTCCGCGTGTGTGTGTGTGTATGTATATATATATATATATATATATATATATATATATATATATATATATATATATATATATAATTTTATATATACTTTTAATAATACAATGTCTTTTTAACTTCTCTACTTCATACTTCATACCAAGATCTTCAAAATAAACAAAGAAAAACTTGCAAATATAGAAACATCCGATTTCGTCATGCACGGACGCTTGAGGAAGTAAAAAAAAAAAAAAACTGAATTTATAAGGGATGCAATGTGGGAATCTTCGAGGACGTATGGGCGAGTCCGGAGCATTCCCTCGGGAGCTCGCTCGAAGTTTTTTACGAGGCGAATGAAGCTCGCCTGAGATTACGTTGATGGAGATGCGACTGGCTCGAGGGCTGGAATCTATCTGGGTCCATGGCGGGGACTGGAAGAAGTTTGTCTGTGGTTGTTTAGAGTGGTTTGAAATGATGCTTTTTTTTATGATTAATGTGGTTGGTTAAGATTGATCTCTTAGCTGTTTTTTAAGTGGTTGGAAATGGTGTTAATGCGATTGTGAGTGATTAGTTACTCTGTGGGTGTTTAAGTGGGTGTAAATGGTCAGTGTTTTTGTTGTTTGATTTCTCTCTAGTTGTTTAAGTGGTTATGAATTATTAATGTTTTTGTGGGTTGTTAATGTATCAAGGTATTATTAATTTATGTTTCTTTAAAGTTGTTAATAGATTATTTTATGTGAGTTTTTAATGCGATTGTGAATGGCTAATTTCTTTGCGGTTGTTTAATTGGTTATCAAAAGTGGTTATGGATGACTAATGAGACTGCGTATTATTGAAAATATTATATTATTGTATATTTAAAGTAGATGTGAATGATTAATGCGTCAGTAGCTGTTTAAGGAGCTCGTTGGTGATTGAAGAAACTGGCAAAAGAAAAAACACCCTTACTTCATTTTGTCTCTGAAACCTGATATTTAAGGAATACAAGAAATTCATTGATGTGAAAAGGCAAAATTAGGTTACGTAATACGCTCACGTAATGGCGCCTGTGGAAGTCACTGAAGACATGATCGTGGGCACTGAAACCACATAGAAATAACGCTCTTGACTGGTTAAAGAGATATGAATAAATAAAATACAAATAAACAGTTAGAACGCTCGTGCCTGGTTAAAGAGATATGAATAAATAAAATACAAATAAACAATTAGAACGCTCGTGACTGGTTAAAAAGTTGAATAAAATAAAATACAAATAAACAATTAGAACGCTCGTGCCTGGTAAAAAGTTGAATAAAATAAAATACAAGTAACAATTAGAACGCTCGTGCCTGGTTACAAAGATAAATAGATAAAATACAAATAAACAGTTAGAACGCTCCTGCCTGGTTAAAAAGATATAAATAAATAAAATACAAATAACAATTAGAACGCTCTTGTCTGGTTAAAAAGATATAAACAAATACAATACAAATTAACAATTCGAAATGAGGACGTAAAAGCGTGTCATTGAAACTTACAACAAACCTTAGGGTTACGGTGGTAGCGATAATGGGCCACAACGACGCACGGGAATATTATAACATCGGGGTTGACCCTTGGGGAAATTCTCGTGAGAATCTTGAGAGTCGAACTTTTATTATTTCGTAGTTGTGCGAACGTTCATTAGGGCAGAAATAATTATATCTTAGTTTAACCAGACCACTGAGCTGATTAACAGTTCTCCTAGGGCTGGCCCGAAGGATTAGATATTTTTACGTGGCTAGTACCCAATTGGTCACCTAGCAACGGGGCCTACAGCTTATTGTGGGATCCGAACCACATTATATCGAGAAATTAATATCTACCACCAGAAATAATATTCTTTTGATTCTGCGTTGGCCGAGCCGAGAAGCGAACTTCGGACCACTGGGTTTAGTAGTAGAGCGAGAAAGCCACTCGTCCAACGAGGAACATCGTTGGGGCAGAGAAACTCGACAGAAATGTTCGGTTTTCATGAGGTATCTTTTCAAAAGTGCCGCTGACTTGTGTTCGTTTCGATTCTGACCAACGAATAAGAAGCTTGGGAGATGAATTTGCGGCAAGTTTTGAATAGATTTCATTCCTCGGAATGTCTTGATTGTTAAGCTGAATTAAACGCTGAATATGAGAAAATCGTTCTTATATGATTTCCTCCTACATTTCAAAGCATGTTTATAAAAACGTAATCTTATGCCCGTAAATGTATGCATCACCACTTGGCTATCTGAGCAATCTCAACATCCAGCCATCCCCCCCCCCACCCACCCATTCCCCTCTACCCCCCCCCCCAACCCCCCCAACCCCCCTTAGCCCAACGTTCCATTTATGTAAGTAGGAAGGCTCGAGTTAGTTAGTCCTACGAAAACTGCTGGCGGAACAGTATAAATTGGGCCGAAGTCCTTTGTTTGCTCATAAAAGTACTTAGACGAATAAAGTTGGGGATAACTGTCCGCGCGAGTGGGCGTAAGCTCGGAAGTTTATGAAATGAAAGAGAGAAAGAGAAGAGAAAATACAAGCGAATTAAAAGCGCTCGCTTGCTTGCTTGCTTGCTTGCTTGCTTGCTTGCTTGCTTGCTTGCTTGTTTCGCTCGCCAAGGGCGCGTGGGACTTTCCTGCTGGACGGACAAGTTCTTGTGGTGACAGAAGTCGCCACTGGAATTGTCTTTCTTTCTTTTTCTTTCTTTTTTTCTTTTGAAAATAAACGTCCTGGGAAATGTAGTGAAGACAATCGTGTATGATTTCGTTTTGCTCCGAAAGTTCTTGAGCAGTTTTAGCAAGCAATTTTTTTTTTTTGTCAGTTTTTTGTTTTTGAAGTTTCATTAAAGTCAGAGTGTTTTAAGGCTCAGTCTGGAACGCTTTACGTTGAATGTACGTATATGTGAGAATTATCAGTATTGTTTTCATTCGTAAGTTTGTTGAGTAATACAAGAAAGCAGTTCATGGTTGGGATTTTTAGTTTTCTGTAAAAGTAAACTGTAGAGATAGCTATTTGTATCCGCTGGCACTTTTCCTGTCCGCCCTCAGATCTTTAAAAAAAAAAAAAAATGAACCTAGAGGGCTGCAAATTGGTATGTTGATCGTGCACCCTCCAGTCATCAAACATACCAAAGTGCAGCCCTCTAGCCTGAGCAGTTTTTTTTTTTTTATGATTAAAGTGAGCCATGATCGTGGGTCTGCCAACACTATTGTTGCCAACAACACAGGCCTCCACCGGACTGTGACTGAAAGTTTCACGGACCTTGACTGAAAGTTTCGTACAGCGTCAGAAAATCTTCTATAGACATAGAAAAATATATATGCGTATATCGTGTGTTTGTATGTATAAAAGGTGTGTGTGTGTGTGTGTGTGTGTATTGGTGTATAGAAGGTGTGTGTGTGTGTGGTTGTGTGAAAACGCGGTAAAGACACAGAGAGAGA
>NC_087221.1:50419271-50514271 GCF_015104395.2 Macrobrachium nipponense
ATTACGATAAACGTATCTAGGATATCTACGCTGCTACAGGAACTAAATAAATGACTGAAAGAGATGATTCTCATCATGACTAAATTTCAAGGGGGATGCAATAACGAAAGATAAAAAAAAAAAAAAAATAGCGGTAGACGTCTAAGTAGAGCTTCGAAAATCTTCAAATCCTTGGCGCGGAACAAAGGTCTCTTTTAAACGGACGTAACAGAGTACGGGCATCTCAAGAAGAAGAAGATGAAGAAGAAGAAGAAGAAGAAGGGACAACGACGAGTTGTGGAACCAGGACACTGAGTGAGTTTTTGGAACCAGACGACTGGGTTTTAAGGAACCAGGCCGTGAGTTATGGAATGGAAGACTAGAAGGAGGGTTCGGTTTAGCGGTTAGATAGCGGTCGAGAGAGAGAGCCGCTTTCCCGAGAAGAGAGAGAGAGAGAGAGAGAGAGAGAGAGAGAGAGAGAGAGGAGAGAGAGAGAGAGAAGGGGGCCGGGGAGGTGGGGGTGAGGAAGGAAAAGGTTTTTGCATAATGCTGGCTAATTATTCACTCTGTTGTCTGTCGTCCTCTCATCTTCCGCAGTGCCTAAATGCTTAGTGGCTCTGCTTCTTTTCTTTCCTTTTATTTTTTCTTTTGCGGCCATTTTTTTCCCTGTTTCTCAGGGGACTTAGTGTCACCCTTCAACGAGAGAGAGAGAGAGAGAGAGAGAGAGAGAGAGAGAGAGAGAGAGAGAGACTGTGAGACATTTGTTTCTGTCTCTAAGCAGAAAGGGATGTGTGTAGTCTCGCTGGATTTCATTATGCCATTATACTGCTATTTCTTTGTTGGTGTCTTTTATTTAACACGAGAAATTAGTTATGATGTGATGTAATTTAAAGAAATATATATATTCTTATTGATATACTGAGTCTTATAAATCTTATAATAATTACATGTACAAGTGTGGAACGATTTGTGCTTTATTACACAAGTGAACGCGACAGTGCGTAGAAATAAAACCAAGTCGTGATTATTTATTGTTTCTTCAAACGGATGTGAATTTCGACCATCGAAGAATAATATACAAAATGAGAATCAGCGCTTATCACTTCCGCTCCTCAGTGGCGTGATCGGTATGGTCTTAGCATGCGATTCTCGGGCATTCCATTGAGGGGTGAGAGATGTGTATTTCTGGTGATAGAAGTTCACTCTCGACGTGGTTCGGAAGTCACGTCAAGCCGTTGGTCCCTTTGCTGAATAACCACTGGTTCCATGCAATGTAAAAACACCATACATACAAACAAACAAATAAACAACTTATCACTTCCCTCGCATATAATTGCTAAAACGTTGATAATACATTAGAAAATCCAGCATCATTTACACCCATGGATGTGTATCTGTTGTATGTACAGTTTTGCATGGTCGCAGAAATTATACGTCTGATCAAATGATTTCATCGAGCAACGTTGGTCGTGGTCAGTCCTTGGAGAGGTGACCACCGGGAAAGCCAGACTCCTTGAACGCGTGATCCCCTTGATCATTTGTGTGGTGGGCCTTGCAACCGCATCCCAAAATACTTGATGAAATAGATGGAAAAAGACTTGTAGCATATACATAATTATGCGATGCTATACCAGTACAAGTTGACAGTGAATTAATATGCTTTAAATTTCTGTTTATATATTCTTATATATAAATATTCTTAACGGAACCCTTAATATACCCTCAGCTAATTACTTATTAATATTATACATGTTTTTGTTATTTCATTTTTTTAATTTCTAAAGTACCGTGCTTATATTTCTCGCATATATAGTATATATATAATATTTATATATATATATATATACATATATATATGTGTGTATGAAATACATGTATATGCTAACATAAAATGGATGAGAGGGAGAGAGAGAGAGAGAGAGAGAGAGTAGGGAGGAATCTATTATATCTGTAAGAGAAAAAGGAATACTTCAATCAGCCGTTAATGAGAAAAACTTCATAACTCCCTGATTATCTATCTACATGGTCAGGTTCTGTTCCATTTGCCCTCATTACATATCGATTAGTCGGTCTCAAAAAAAAAAAAAAAAGCCAACTCCATTTAATGCCTTATTACGATCAGAGTATTCAGACATGCACTTCAACTCCTAATATGTTTCAACTCTAAATTTGTTTTTTGATATTTTTTTTTTTTTTTTCATTTTCAGCTGTGTGCTTCTCTCCCGAATTCTCTGGTCCTGTCACCAACGTCACAGTAGCCAGGGGACGAGACGCCAAGTTCACCTGTCTCGTCAGACACCTTGGAGGCTATAGGGTGAGTCTCTGGGAGTCTTTGGGAGTCTTTTGGACGCTGTGAGTCTTTGCGATTCTGGAAGTCTTTGTGAGTCTCTGGGGATCTTTGGGAGTCTTTTGGATGCTGTGAGTCTCTGGGATTCTAGGAGTCTTTGTGAGTCTCTGGGATCTTTGTGAGTCTCTTGAATTCTTTGTGTCTCTGTGAGTCTTTGCGAGTCTCTAGGAGTCTTTGTGAGTCTCTGGGATTCTTTATGAGTCTCTGGGAGTCTTTGTGAGTCTCTAGGATCTGTGTGAGTCTCTTGGATTCTTTATGTCTCTGGGAATCTTTGTGAGTCTCTGGGAGTCTTTGTAAATCTCTGGGAGTCTTTGTGAGTCTCTCTTCAGTTTATTGCCTTGTCCTCGTTCTCAGAAGTTCCCTCATTGAAATGACATGGTAAAAAAAATATAGAAAGTTTATCTGAATCAGGAGAAACGTATTAACGCTCGTCCTGTAATGGCGTTGTCAGGAATTACTTAGTTTCTCTTGGCTTCTGTCTAACACGTACCAGTTGACTTGGAATTGAAGATCTTGAAGTTGTTAGCTTCCTTTCGACAAATAATTCATTCTTAGTTCAGATTACCCAATACTTCTTTTAAGTGGCACTGATTCGACTTTTATATACTCTCTCTCTCTCTCTCTCTCTCTCTCTCTCTCTCTCTCTCTCTCTCTCTCTCATTTCTTTTCCCCACAAAAAAAAACAGTATACATTTGCACCAAAGAATATCCTGGCATCCTATCTCATATTATGATCTTTATAAAGACACCGAAAGTCTGAGAAATGCACTTATCAACCGACAGATTGCCTATATATTTAAGAGATATGGGGGAACTTAAAACGGAAAATAAACCCCCCATTTTAGCCCTCAAAAGCCCTCAGGTCAAAACGTCAATATACAAAAAAAAAAAAAAAAAAAAAAGTCAATTGAGGATCCATTATTCCAACCCCATCATTTATTCCGTTCACTCTCTCCGTTCCAAAAATCTATTTCGTTCGCTAATCTTTTTTTCAACCGTAATCGGCTTTTCTTGAAATCTTTTTTCCAAGGAGGCCTCCACCCAGCCTCAATCCTTCCCCTCCCAACCCCCTCATCAACCCTCCCCTCCACCCTCCCCCCACTCAACCCCATACCCTTCCTCCCTAACGGGATAATCTCCTTTAATATTATAAATCTGGGTTAAGTCGTACCCACTACTTTCAGCAATCTGCCAAAGTGTTTTTAACACTTCTGAAGAGAACTCTTGGACGCTTTCCAGTGATTGTCCTCCGCTTATTCAGTTATTTGTCCATCTAATGTCCTGTGGTTAACTGGATGTCTTTTATTTATTTATATATTTATTCATGTATTTGTTGTGGAATTTGTCCAGCAACATCATAAATACCTTTCCATAGTATTGATCACCTTCCGAGTTGACAATGACATGATCTTTGTTAGCTTCTAATCATTTATAGCAAGTTCCAGTTATTTTCTCTGTGGAAATCATTAACACTATAGAGACTTCACGTCTCAGTAGCTGTTTCTTTCCCTCTACTGCCGAGCTTTGGTATCGTCGTCCTCTCGTACTTCCCTGTCTCCTGATTTTAACAGCCTTTTCCTGGCTCCTTATTTCAACAGCCTTGAGAACCTATTGCTATTGGGGTTAACATGGCCTCATATGATTCTCTGCTTCAATCGGACTTCGCTGGAGTGAAGAGGCCATTATCCAGCTGTTGCCGTTGGTCTTACCATTTTATATTGATTTATTTTTCTGACGTACGCGATAACTTACCCTGACCACTTTATTCAACGACGAATTTAATCCAACTTATAATATGCCAGGTGTCGACTTTAATGTACAAGCATATACACTACACTCTGTTTTTTTCATCTGTCCATCTGCCTGTGGTGTTTGCGCATGGTAACACTGCGTCCCGGGCTTTAGATAATATCCTATTTCGAATATGAACGGTGTAATTCGCATACAGTACATTATTAAAACACTTTTCAGTTGACAATGTACACTCATATATCCTTTTATTTACCTAAAACTTATACATAGCGTAACTATTTAAAGCCCGGGACGCAGTGTTACCATGCGAAAACACCACAGGTGGATGGACAGAGGGAAAAAAACAGAGTATAGTCACTGAGTATGTTCGTACACTTCCTTTCCAGTTGTCTAACATTCTGTAACATCCTTAACTGTATTCCAGGTCGAAGAAGGCTTCTGATCTTCTTATCTTCAAACCCATTGCAGGTCGAAAAACTTATTTAACATTCTTTAACGCTGTTGCAGGTCGAAAAGCTATTCTCAAACATTCTATAAATTATATACCCAGTGCAGGTTTAAAAGCTTGTCTCAACATTTCAAGTGTAAAAACTTATCTTAACATTTCCTTCTCTAAACTCATTGCAAGTCAAAATAAAACGTGTCTCAACATTCCATGAACCCATTGTAAGTCAAAAGAAAAAAAAACTTGTCTTAATATTCCATAAATCCATAAATTGAAAAACATGTCTCAACATTCCATAAACCTATTGCAAATCGAAAAACTTATTTTGACATACCCTTTTCTAAACCCATAGCGAGTCGAAAAACATGCCTTACGATCCATAAACCCATTGCAATTCGAAAAACTTGTCTTAACACTCAATTTGCTAAACCCACTACAGGTAGGCTGGGTGAAGGCGGACACGAAGGCCATCCAAGCGATCCACACACACGTCATCACTCACAATCCTCGCGTCCATGTGAACTTCGATGATCACTCCACTTGGCACCTGGTAATTAAAGAAGTCACAGAGGACGACAAGGGGCCATACATGTGCCAGATCAACACAGATCCCATGAAAAGTCAGGTAAGGTTTTAATAAAAAAAATAAGTAAGTAACTAAATAATAAATGATGAATCGTAACTTTTTCTATTAAAGAAATATTTTTTATGAAGTCAGGTAAGGTTATAAAAAAAGTAAGTAATAAATAAATAACTAAATAAAAGTGATGAATCGTAACTTTTTCTATTAAAGAAATATTTTTTATGAAGTCAGGTAAGGTTATTCAGGTAAGGTTATAAAAAAAGGAATAAATAAATAACTGAATAATAAGTGATGAATCGTAACTTTTCTATTAAATAAATATTTTTTCATGACTAGATTGTTTGTTATTTGATAAAGGGACAGTACTTTGAAATTGTCATATTTGACTCGTTTTGAAAAATGTGGCCTCTTCAATTGAGATGAATTATTCGTGAACTTATATAAAGGAATATTATCATGACATTGGATTATTTTTTCAGTAATGAAGAATACTTTTTAGGTTAAGGGAAAATGTCCAAGAAATCTCCACTTTTTTTTTTTTTTTTTTTTTTTTTTGTATCTTCAGTTGAGAAAAAGTATTCGTGTACATTGGCTTTGTCAAATAAGTAATCTCTTCAAGTGAATGAAAATATCAAATAGTTTTCCCCTGCTGAGAAATCGCTTCATACCAAACTCAGATAGCATCACTTTTCCCGTAGCAAGCCGTTTCCCTTAAAATTTGATTAACTTCCTGTCGTAAATTAGTGTTTTAAAACGCAAGATATAAATGACAGACATATCGTAAATTCTGAGTGAACACCGCGATGGCTTACCTATTTGTGTGTGTATGTGTGTGTGTGTGTGTACTAACATCATCCTTGAATACCCGTGATTAGGCAGGATGGCTGAAGGGAAACAGCATTCGTAAGAAATCAGTGTCAGTGTCAATATTTTATTAAACAAAAAAAGCGGGTGTTAGAAATCTGTTAGACTACCAGCATAATACTATGTCTTCTCTTTGGGGCTCCTGGGGCACAGATATCAACGTTTCCTTTTATCTTTTTTTTTTTCATTGCAATCTTCATCAAGATCCCTGCAGCCACGTGCGTCCTTCTCTCCAAACGCTTTTCCTCTTCCCCGTCCTTTCACAATCTTTATTTTTTCTTCTTCTTTTTTGTCCTTATCCAGCCAAATCTCCAGCATCCCAAAAGATGCCAGAACAAATATTACACTCCCGCTTATAGAAAAAGAGAGAAAGAAGAAGAGAGAAAGAAGTGGGTGGGATGGCATGAGATGAAAAGACAGAGAGAAAAAAAGAAGAGAAAGAGAGGGAGAAAGAGAGAAAAAAAAGGAAAAAACAGAGGAGGAGAGGAGGCCTGGAAAGGCCTTGGGTGAGCCTGGCGCTTGAGATATTGTTTCTGGATGCATTTTCTGGTGCGATAAGTCTGTTGGCGTGTGAGTATTGGCGGCGACGCCGGACGTGACCTGAATCGCAGCGCAGCGAACGCACCCACACTCCCCTCCCCACCCCTCCCCCATAAACCCTCTCCCACCCATAAGACCCACCCAGCTCCTCCTCCCCCCTCCCACCCCCGCCGCTGATGATGGTTTTATTTCGGCGCGATTTTCGGTTTCGAAAGTAGCCATGCTTCCCAACTTTTTTTTTTTCTTTTTTTTTATCATATGAGGATTCTTATTCGACGATAATTCCCGAAAATTTGGCCGTACCATATACCAGAAAAAAAAAAAAAAAGAAAAAAAAAAAAAAAAAAAAATTCCCTTCCTCCAGATGCCTTGGTTTCCAGCCTCATATTAAGAAAAAAAGGGGGGAAGGGGTGGGGAGGGGAGGGTGGGTTTGTCTCATAGCTTTAATGTCAAGGACACGTGTATTTCTCTTTTCAATAAAACTCTTGTTTTTGGATTTAGCCCGCGGCCAAATGCTCCGGGAGCCTGAATATAAAGGAAGTCTGCGCGGAGCAATTTAATCCTAGTAAGGAAACGAGATAACTTTCCCATCGAGTTGTATGTGTGTATATTTTTCTGTGTTTATTTATTTATTTGTACTTAACTCCATCTGTTCCGTAATACCACCTAGTGTATGTCTCCTTGGAACATATGGAAGCCGTTAGGTTTAATTCGTAAATGGGTGTAGACTAAAATTGATATTTTGGATGGTTCTTAAAAAAAAAGAATGTACTTTATAAGATATTCAAGTCTCTCTGGTATGCTAGAAATATTTGAGACAGCTAAATAACTTACGACTCATGATGAATTGAGTGACCCACAACATGAAGTGCTATTTAGCCTAAATTTTTTGCCAATATTCATTTTCAAGGATATTAAGGATAATTTTTTTTCTTACGGAATCCAGTCATTGGTTACACTTCTCTTTATTATTATTATTATTATTATTATTATTATTATTATTATTATTATTATTATTATTATTATTATTATTATTATTATTATTATTATTCCTGATCGGCAACGTCTTCAGAGTTGTAAGTGTCCTATTCTTAATCTTGGAATGAGTAATATTTCATTATTGTTATTATTATTATATTATTATTATTATTATTATTAGTAGTAGTAGTAGTAGTAGTAGTAGTAGTAGTAGTAGTAGTAGTAGTAGTAGTAGTGATGGTGATTCATGGAAACCTTCTACGTATAATTTATCGCATTTCCGCTAAATGACTCAAATTTCAATATTATTATTATTATTATTATTATTATTATTATTATTATTATTATTATTATTATTATTATTGTGGCAGAGAGGTAGAACACCTCAGGCCAATAAACTTGACGCATAACACCAATCTTTAATTGTATGCGTGACATCTGTGGCGTCGCATTATCCTTTTCCAATTATTGATTGATCTCTGCGCAATTTTTCCGAAGAATTGTATGGCACCATTTGTAAACTCAGATATGCGATACTTACAGGTCAGGGCAATGAACTATACTCTGTTTTTTTCCATCTGTTCAGTCGCCTGTGGTGTTTTCGCATGGTAACACTGCGTCCCGGGCTTTAAATAGTTACGCTAAGTGTAAGTTTTAGGTAAATAAAAGGATATCTGGGAGTACATTTGCAACTGAAAAGTATTTTAATAAATTACAGTATGCGAATTACACCGTTAATATTCGAAATAGGGTATTATTATTATTGTTGAATGTAAGCAATGTAACTATGTAAAGCCCGGGATGCAGTGTTACCATACGCAAACACCACAGGCGGATGGACAGATGAACTCGAGTATAGTTACGTACGAAACCAGGAATGATCTGGCGTGAGAGAACCACGAAAAATAAATAGCGATAAGAGTTTATGAACCATAATGTCCGCTGGCCACCCTTCAGCCACTGAATCTCGACAAATTTCATTATTGTAATTATGATTTCAGTCGCGGTAAAGACTTCCTGGTATTGTGCGAGAAGTTAATTTGAGAATATTATGCAAATTACACCGAAATGCTAAATAGCCAATAAACACTCCTTGATATAAATTGCTGGCATTTAATTATGGAGTCGCGTAAATTAAGACAGCTCAGGACGGAAATGCAGTACTTAGTAATTGTTAGATGAAATTAAAGTCCTCGTGTTCTTTCTTGTAAGATTGCCTGCAATTCAGTAAATTCATGTGAAAAACTGCTGATATAACTTATTCTTCCGTTCAAATATATTTTCAACTTTAGCGTTAGATAGAATGTCATATGCAAATATTAGCGCATTTTTTATAAATGAAAATATTGAATTAAATCATAACATGTAGATCCCCACGTCCAGTATCAGCATTTTTAAGGATGTAAATAAAAAGATGGAAGACTTTTTTTTATAATATTGCAATATTAATCGCATAGACTTTGGAATACGACGTCAGGCATAGGAGCTATATGTTCAGATTGACTGTTTCTCTTGCAAAGTTTCGTTCACTTGCTTTAGAAACCAGATGGATGTGGCCTTGTGACGTCACACATTCAATGGACAAAGCATATATATATATATATA
The DNA here is from genome assembly GCF_015104395.2 of Macrobrachium nipponense. NCBI lineage: Eukaryota > Metazoa > Arthropoda > Malacostraca > Decapoda > Palaemonidae > Macrobrachium > Macrobrachium nipponense. The sequence goes on from NC_087221.1 coordinate 50,428,365, forward strand.
TTATATATAATATATATATATATATATATATATATATATATATATTATAATATATAGCAGTATATATAAAAAAAACAATCATTGCCAGAACTGCAATATAGAGTATATTAAACACGAGCAGATAAACAAAGTTGCAGTTCGACAGTGGCTAAATGTCTGGTATGTGTCCGTGAGAATATCATTTGACAGCGTTACCAACTCCAGAAGGGATAGATAACACATCAGTGCTACAACCCCTGAATGTCTCTTCTTCTACTTCTTTCAGTTTTTCAGTTTTCCTCTTCATCCTACTAATACCCCCTCCCCCCTTCCCCCACTCCTCCTTTTCCCTATTAAGGCCCCCATCCCTCCCTCCCTCTCTTCCTATTTCCCCTCAAAAACAAACCTCCCAGACAAGTGAAGAAATTATGAAAGAACTAAGGAGGAGGCTGTTGCTGCCATTCTGAGTTTAGGGGACTTTTGGTCAAACGCTACGACTCGATCCAAGAATACTGATTAATCTTGACGGAAGATATGGTCTCTCTCTGTCTCTGTCTCTCTCTCTCTCTCTCTCTCTCTCTCTCTCTCTCTTATAAATAGGCAAGGCATTATGCAGCTTGCACATAATTACATGCATATATGTTGCATACGTTAAGCAGGAAAAAAAATATTATATATATATATATATATATATATATATATATATATATATATATATATATATAAATATATATATTGAGATAGATAGAAATGTTGATAGACAGATAGATAAAAACGAAAATCATTAGTTTATACTTGAAGTAATTCGGGGGTCCAAAAGTTGTCAGGAACGTAATGTTCCCTCTTGGTTTTTTTTTTTTTTTTTTTTTTTTTTTTTTTCTTTTTTTTTTTACTTACCAACGTTTTCTTATTTAAGAGTTGAACGGAAGAATGAAAGAGATTATCATTTTCTCTCTGCTTAATTTGCATACTAGATATCACTAACGTTAAAGTCGTGATTCTTTCTCCTTTTTAAAATGAAAATGATCGCACGAATTAACAAAGTGAAAATTGTTATCTTCTGTATGAAAACTACTTACAACCGTATTTGGTTTTCGTTCCTTCAAACGCCGTCAGGAGCCGATGTACCTTTATTAGTTATGTGGCAAAATGAGAATTAAATCCGTGTGTTTTAATACGACACGAGATATCCACGCAAGGAAGGTATTACAGGAAATGCCTGGCTCAGTATGACGTGGACCCCTTTGTAACGCACAAAGAATGAAGTTATTTTTTTAAAACTCAGCGAAAACGCGTTGTTACAAACACGCTCAAAATTTAAACTGATTCGTCTTCGAGTTGCAACTACCTGATCAAGTTGCAATATCCAAAATATCTATACGTATTTAATTTATGTATGGGTACGTCTGTGTATTACATATATAGAATAAGGAATCTTGACTTTAATTCATAAATAACATTACACCATCGTTCTTTCAACGTCGGATTTATAAGAAACATTAGACCATTCTTTCAACGTCTGATTCATAAGTAACTTTAGACCATCATGCTTTCAACGTCCTAGAGTCCATTTTGTAATTCGTCTTATTCCTTCTTCGCTCTCAGATACTTCCAGGCGATTTCTTCATTCGCTGTGGACTTCATTCATCCAGCAGCTCTTTGATCTTATCAAAGAACGACTTTCACTTAGAGTTAAGCCAATGCTCTCTCTCATCTCCTGTCATATGAAATTCATTTGCCAAAGACTCGATACGATGATAGACCAACGTCATATTATTTCTTCTCAGGTCTTTTCTTTTGGCACTTGACCTGATCTCATTGGAAATTGCCTTTCTCAGCTTCCAGCGCCTTTCTTTTTTTTTTTCTGCTTCGCGATGCCTTGCCTGTCATCTGGCTGTTTACACAGCATGAGCAATATTTTTACAGGGAATTGCTTTATAGCTCATTTGAGCTTAAAGCTCTCTCTCTTTTTTTCTGTGACCTGTTTGTCTGGCATAAACTTTCCACATTTTGCTCTTCTTCTCCAGAACCAGTGAGTCAGGTTGAACCAAAATTGAAACGAAGCATCACGTGAAAAGGATATTTAACGTTGTTCAAATTTGGTGCCACGCTCTCCTTGAAGCGTAGGATTAATATCTCATAAAAATAGGGCGGAGCTTTTTAAATACCCTCTCCAAAACAGCTCTGGCAGCAAGAGGCCATAGTAGGAGGCCAGAATTTTGTGTAGGAATACGTAGAAAAAAACTCTTTAAAATTTAAAATTCTTCTCTAGAATGAAAGAGCCAAAGTTTGTGAGAATGATATACAGTCAGTCTCATGTAGTGTAGATTAAAGTTTGTTCAAACTATGACCCCAGAAGTCTCTCTCTCTCTCTCTCTCTCTCTCTCTCTCTCTCTCTCTCTCTCATACGATTAACGTAATGGATCTACTACGTCATCGTTCCTTGTAGCGCAAAAAGGCCTCTCACATAACCCCCCCCCCCCCCACCCTCACCCTTTTTGCGAATTTATTCAATTTTCATCTGATATCAAATCTAATATTTTATGATCGAATCGAGCACGACTGAAGACTACAAGAGGAGCCTATTAACGCATGAGTCTTAAAGCTGACGAACACTTTCACACTGAGATTCCGAAGCCGTGCGGAGACGAGGATGTAATTGATTCGAGGATAAAGTATTGGCGATTTTATTAATATATATATATATATATATATAATATATATATCATATATATATATATATATATATATATATATATACATATATATATATATATATATATATATATACATACATATATATATATATATATATATATATATATATATATATATATATATATATATATCTATATATATAGTATATATTGGGAGCAGAACGTACTTTGCAGCATACCTCATGTACCCTACTTCATCTACCACATAGGAAAAGACCCTCTTTGGGAGGTTGTGCAAGAGGTGCCTGTAGTCTTTGCATCGTCCCCTCGCCCCCCAACCCTCCAGCTGCATCCCTTTTTATTCCTTTTACTGCACCCCCGTTCGTATTCTCTTTCACATCTTACTGTCCACCTTCTTTAACAATTTCTTAATAGCGCAGCTACTTTGAGGTTTTCCTCCTGTTTCACCTTCCAGAACTAAATGACCTCGTAGGTACCCAGCTCGTGGGCTTTGGCCTAAATTTTATGTTCCATTCCGATTTGAGCTACATAGTGTTAAGTGAGTTGGACAGCTGTTAAAGGGAATTGGCCACATGCAACGCAAGGTTGAGGATTATGTTAGAAGACATTGAAGTTTGGAACAGAAAGGACGGTGTGAAGAATATTATTTTGTATTTAAAGTGTTTTCGTGTCTCGATCTTTAATATGAACAGATTTAATAACAATACCAAAGGGCGCATTGTTTTTGGTTATCCAAATCTATTGGTAGATGCCGCAAAGAATCATTTGTTAATTAGGAATTTTATGCTTCATGTTAATATTAATATAATAATAATAATAATAATAATAATAATAATAATAATAATAATAATAATAATAATAATAACGGTGCTGTATATTTTCAACTATTCTAAGTATATTTAGATTTGATTTTTTATTGTATTTTTGGTTATCCAAGTCTATTGGTAGATGCCGCAAAGCACCATTTGTTTAGTTAGGAATTTTATGCTTCGTGTTAATAATAATAATAATAATATAATAATAATAATAATAATAATAATAATAATAATAATAATAATAATAATAATAATAATGGTGCTGTCTACTTTCAACTAGTTTATGTATATTTAAATTTGAATTGATTTCATATGTAGTTTGGTCATCATCTCTGTGATATCTGTAAACTTTAATAGTATGTTGACTCTGTAAGGTCCAACCTTACTGAAAGACTGCGAATTTGTGACGTACTCGAAAACGTCACGCTGAAAAAAAAAAACCTTAGCGAATTTGTGACGTACTCGTAATCGTCACGCTGAAAAAAAAACCTCAGCAAATTGGTGACGTACTCGTAAACGTCACGCTGAAAAAAACAAAAAAAAACTCAGCAAATTGGTGACGTACTCGTAAACGTCACGCTGAAAAAAAAAAAAAAAAAGATCAGCGAATTTGTGACGTACTCGTAAACGACACGCTGGAAAAAAAAAATACTCAGCGAATTTGTGACGTACTCGTAAACGTCACGCTGAAAAAAAAAAAAAAAAAAAACTCAGCGAATGTGTGACGTACTCGTAAACGTCACGCTGGAAAAAAAAAAAAACAAAAAAAAAAAAACTCAGCGAATTTGTGACGTACTCGTAAACGTCACGCTGAAAAAAAAACCTCAGCGAATTTGTGACGTACTCGTAAACGTCACGCTGAAAATAAAAAACCTCAGCGGATGTGTGACGAACTCGTAAACGTCACGCTGAAAAAAAAACCTCAGACACAAAGTGCGGGACAAAACCTTCCAAACTCCTTCCACAGCACCGTATTTTGGCAACACATGCCAGCCAACTCCCTGGGGCTAATGGAAGACGCAAATTAATAATAATATCGACGGTCGTCACGAAACACCCTTATCTGAAAAGGCCGCAATCCGACGAGCGGTAAAAGAAGAAAGAATGAAGAAAATATCAAGAGAGGAGAGAAATCGTCGAGGAAGAGGAGCGGAGCGAAGTATCTCTTATCCGTCAGTAAAGTGTCCACACAACCACCACCAGGCTCCTCCAATGGGCGGGGAGCCCCCCCCCCCCCCCCCCCCCCCCCCCCCCCCCCCCCCCCCCCACCCCCCCCCCCCACCCCCCCCCCCCCCCCCCCCCCCCCCCCGCGACACACCATAATGTCTCTCCGGGGCCAGTTTTTCGGCGGCCGTTGGTGGACGTTGGGCCCAGCTGTGGCGAGCGCGGCAGATGTCCGGCCGCCAATTATAACTTTATCACTTCATTTATGATTCCGATGCCGACGTCCCTGGGACACAATTTACCGCCTCTATTTAAAAGTTTGCCTCTCTCTCTCCGATGATGACGTGTGGAAGGCAGCTCTTCGTCCGCCGCCGCCCCCCGCCCCCCTACCCCCTGACGAGATTTCTGTCTGTCCGTCAGTCCATTCGTCCACTGGCCTGTCCTCTCTCGCGTCTCTCTCTCGTCTCTCTCTCTCTCTCTCTCTCTCTCTCTCTCCAGCAGCTGTTAGCTTGCGTGTTACCGTGATGGTAACTTCTTTTTCTGAAATCACGAGTATTTTCATAAAATAATGACAATGATATTCCTCTTGGGCTAAAGAAAGCGGCATTGAACAGAAAAGAAAAGGAAACATAATCTGCATGTGTATTCGCGCACAGAGAGAGAGAGAGAGAGAGAGAGAGAGAGAGAGAGAGAGAGAGGAGAAGAGGTAAAAGACATCCACGCATGCTGTGAATAGGAAATATAAGAGGAGCACACGTGATTCGTCCAAATTACAAGTTTGATGTAACATAAAGTTATACTCTCCCTAAACAGATTGTTGACAAAGGTCTTCAGAATTCACTCACACACACTAAATATATATATATATGTATATATATATATATATATATATATATATATATATATATATATATATATATATGTATATATATATATTTACAGTCGAGATTCAATTAATGGCGGCTGGAAACGCGTCTCAGGCGCCCCCACTAAAGGCATCTCACATGACATCCATTAGGGAAGATAACCATTCAACTCCGGGTTCAAAGGGCCGGCATGATTAAAAGTAATTGAATATTTATGACGGGCTGAGTACTAGCCTCCCCCCCCCAAACCCCCACCCCAGTAGCTACACCTATACTACAGAAGTGCTCCGCCGCTGCTGTTGGCCTTTAGTAACCTGTTTCAGTTCTCGGGTGTGGCTACGTTGACTAGATTCCGTTTCTCAGACGTGTATGTATATATATATATATATATATATATATATATATATATATATATATATATATATATATATATATATATATATATATATGCTTTATATGACAGGTTAATTAAACGAATGTCTACTGACAAAGGAACAGCACTGTCTCTATTTTAACACCTTTTCTGTCTCTGTTTTAACACCTTTTTATTTCTCTATTTTAACACCTTTACTGTCTCTGTTTTAACGCATTTTTTGTATTTGTTTTAACATCTCCTCTGTCTCTGTTTTAAAACCCTTTCTGTCTCAATTTTAACCCCCTTTCTGTATGTATTTTAACGTTTTTTCTCTGTCTAGTTTAACATCTCCTCTGTCTATTTTAACATTTGTTCTGTCTCTAATTTAGCACCTTTTCTACGTCAATTTTAACATCTTTTCTATCTTTATTTTAACACATTTTCTTTATTTTAACACTTTTTCTGTCTCTATTTTAACGCATTTTCAGTCTCTATTTTAACACCTTTTCTGCTTCTATTTTAACGTACTTTCTGTCTCTATGTTAACAACTTGCCTGTCTCTATTTTAACACCTTTTCTATCTTTATTTTAACACATTTTCTGTCTCTATTTTAACACCTTTTCTGTCTCTATTTTAACGCATTTTCAGTCTCTATTTTAACACATTTCTTGTGTCTATTTTAACACCTTTTCTGCTTCTATTTTAACGTACTTTTTGTCTCTATGTTAACACCTTACCTGTCTCTATTTTAACACCTTTTCTATCTTTATTTTAACACCTTTTCTGTCTATTTTAACACATTTTCTGTCTCTATTTTAACGCATTTTCAGTCTCTATGTTAACACATTTTCTGTGTCTATTTTAACACCTTTTCTGTTTCTATTTTAACGTACTTTCTGTCTCTATGTTAACACCTTTTCTGTCTCTATTTTAACGCATTTTCAGTCTATTTTAACACATTTCCTGTGACTATTTTAACACATTTTCTGTATCTATTTTATAACACCTTTTCTGTTTCTATTTTAACGTACTTTCTGTCTCTATGTTAACACCTTGCCTGTCTCTATTTTAACACCTTTTCTATCTTTATTTTAACACCTTTTCTGTCTCTATTTTAACACCTTTTCTGTTTCTATTTTAACGTACTTTCTGTCTCTATGTTAACACCTTGCCTGTCTCTATTTTAACACCTTTTCTGTCCATTACTTGCTGTTCGTGTACTTTGACCAATGTGAGTTATCCGGTGAAAAGACATCTTGCACACAATTATGATGGGTTCTGTAAATAATTCTCCAGATTTGCCCTATTTGTTTAGCCTTGATTGAAGACCATGTCGATGCTATGTATAGGAAATTGGTATGATCCTTGATGATTATCAAACAATAAAAAATAATTTTAAGAAACAGGATCTATACTAGACAGTGAGTGACCCCTTATGGTTTTAGCCTCGGTGTGTGTATCTCACGTTTCTGGCGTGTTTAGTACAACCCCTTTTGGGGATTACCTTAAAAACATCAAGACAAAAGACTGGAAATATCACAGTGACCCCCACGAAATAATCAACTCTTAGATACGACCCCCCCCCCCCCCCCCCCCCCCCCCCCCGGAAACACTAGTGGGTCATTACGTAGGAAAGAACTCCAAAAAATATATTGAAGGAGCTTTATCATTGAAGCAGAACTATACTTGCTCTAATTTGTGAGCAGGTGAACGTATATAGAAAGATTCCTAGATACGAGAGAGAGAGAGAGAGAGAGAGAGAGAGAGAGATTACCGGTTCGCCCAAGAAAACTTTTTTTTTCTGTTTTTTTTAAATCTGGACACTTCAGTGGCAAAGGGGGATAATTTACTTGCCCATTTAAAGATGAACCTTCGGAACACACGGGGCGAAAATAATATATATAAAAAAATATGCGCTGGCCCAGGTGTCCCTCAGCGGCTTTGATTGAGAAGCTGCAATTTAGGTCGCATCCACGCCGTTTATCCCCGGCCGCTCTGTCTCCCACCCCCCCCGCCCCCCCGCCCCCCGCTCCGCTCCGCCCCCCTCGCTCTCTCTCTCTACTGCGTTTACCCCCGCTCATTATCATTTTGACTCTTATCGGTTTGGCTTGTTTACGTGGTTAGATTGTATGTATGTGTTATATTGATATGTATATATGTGTGTGTATCATATGACATTATATATATATATATATATTTTATAGATATATATATATATATATATATTATATATATATATTATATTATATATATATATAGATATAATATATTATATTAGGTATAATAGTTATCAATTTATCTGTGCCAGGATATCTAATTCTCTATCTATAATATATATATATATAATATATATCTATATATATATATATTATAATATTATATATTAATATATATACTATATATATATATAATATATATATTATATATATTATATATATATGATATTTGTATATATGTATAATTTTTATGTACAGTATATATATATATATATATATATATATATATATATATATATATATATATATATATATATATACGTATGAGAGAGAGAGAGAGAGGTTTTTATTGGCTAGACGAATTACCTGTCGTGTAGGGAAGCGAAAGATGCAGTACTCGAATTTTTTTAGATCGATACTCGCGTAAATTCTCGCGATATTCTGAACAGAAGTAGAAGCAGAGTTAAACCCAATTTTGAGTTACTCGATCTCCCCAAGTTACCCCAGTTACCCGGACACCCGAAGGGGGTGTTGGTAGGAGCTGCATTTGCATCAAACAGAATAACTGAAGAACTGGATGGGAAATGGGACAGCGATGTAGGTGTAGTGAACCTGACATTGGAATTTACAATTTGATGCTCAGAGTCACCTCTCGCGATCACAGCTGACTGGAGAGTAGTATATCTTTGCCAGCTTTTGCTCTCCCTAAACAAATTGATAATTTTTTCTAAATTAAAAATCTTACATTAATACGGGAACTCTCAGGAAAATGCATTCTTGATGCGATAAATTGATACTTTTTTGGAGCTGATGAATATAGGAGTTTTAAGGAATGCAAACCTCATTCAGTCTTTAGAAATAGTGAGTAAACAAGTTGGAAAGATGAAACAAATTGTGATTTTACGAAGGAACAAGATCATCCACTGATGTTAAATGGTTTGCCTCAGCCTCTAATCAGAATAATTTACTCGTTTTATCCATAATGATACGTAAGTTTCTTTATTTTGTTTTAGTTTTCTGTAAAAGAAAACTTTTGTGCCGACTTTGTCTGTCTGTCCGCCCTCAGATCTTAAAAGCTACTGAGGTTAGAGGGCTGCAAATTGCTGTGCTGATCATCCACCTTCCAATCATCAAACATACCAAATTGCAGCCCTATAGTCTCTGTAGTTTTTATTTTATTTAAGGTTACAGTTACCTATACTCGTGCATATGGCAACGATGTAGGATAGGCCACCACCAGGCCGTGGTGAAAGTTTCGTGGGCCGCGGCTCATACAGCATCACACCGAGACCGCCGAAAAATAGATATTTTCTGTGGCCTTGATCATACGCTGTGCAGAAAACTGGATTTCTTCGGCGCAGTTTTTACTTGTTTATGCTAGTCAATAATTATCACTGTGCGGGTTATTTTTTAACGTAATAAAAACGAGTAATACTAAATGGTCTTATAGTGAGTAATTGCAAGGTTGGCTGTGCATAATTCACATCGAAACTATAATCTGTAGACCTGCCTCTCTTCCAGATGGGATTCCTGGAAGTGCTCCGCCCTCCAGAGATAGACGACGACATGAGCTCAGGGGACGTGGTCGTCACGGAGGGCGAGATGGCGACGCTGAAATGCGTCGCCACGGGTCACCCGAAACCTTCCGTGACCTGGATCAGGGAGGACAGTGCCAACATCACGATTTCCGACGGTCACAGTGCCAAGCAAGGTGGGTGTTTGAAGTTTCTCGTTTTCTTTCTCCCGTCTGCCTCCCGTTTTCTTTCTTTCTGCCGCTCTTATATGCTATTTTGATTTGACTCTCGTAAAAGTAAATTGCATTTACTGTCATCATTACATTATCAGTTCCATCATTGCATTTCAAGTTGCCTGCTGTTTCTGACATAAAAATAGCTCGTAGGAAGACACGTATTTTTGGAACTTTTACCTTTTATCTGACGTTTATGATTTGTGAAACTGTTAGAATTTTTAGATGATTATCCCTCTCTCATGTAGTTCACATGTGTTCTCCTATTATAAGAAGTGTTATCACATAATTTACATTTATTATCCTTTGTTTGCCTGTAGGACGATTTTAAACAGACCTATCTAGTTTGTATTTTAATAATGCCTTGTTTCCCCTTCGACAGACGACAAAGAACGTCTCTCGATCTTTCTTAGTTTACGAGTAATGAGGGAGACAACTATTGTTTAAAACTCTTGTCGCATAATTGTACATTATTTTCCCCATTGCTAAGTGGTTAATAACTCTCTCTCTCTCTCTCTCTCTCTCTCTCTCTCTCTCTCTCTCTCTCTCTCTCTCTCTCTCTCTCTCTCTCGCAGTTCAATCGTGGGAAGGAGAGGCCTTGACCCTACGGCGAGTGTCCAGGGACGACATGGGGGCCTATCTGTGTATCGCCCAAAACAAAGTTCCTCCGCAGGTCTCCAAGCGAGTTCTCCTACACGTCCACTGTAAGTTCCGCGGAACACTGTGGTGTCATAGTTAGTGATCTCGTCTCCATAATGCCTGAACTCAACAGTAATATAAAGGATGACAATTTTTTTTACTACAACACGCAGTACCTTTAGAACTCTTGGCTGTAATTTATTTGTGTGTGGGTGGGTGGGTTTGTTTTTTTTTTTTTTTTTTTGGGTGTGGGGGGGGGTGGGCCTGCTGGTCTCCAAATACTGACTTATTGTTTATTTTACATATGTAATTATGATCTTGCTATAACATATTTGTTCCTTTTACATATCCGGTCATGAATTTGTTTTCAAAAAATAGTTATTCTCCCAATTTCATCTGTTGAAATCAATATTTTATTGGTGTTAAATTCTGATTTATGTCAAAACAAACTAGTTATTCGCTCAAATTCTTCTGTTAAAAACATTAATTTATTGGTGTTAAATTGTTATCATAAAGTTTGGCTTATTTCACAGTTTTGCAATTCGAGTATAAATGAAATTCATGCTTTTATTACGGAGAAAAAATTAATTCAGTTTCCCCCCCAACACAGCATTTCAGTGAATCTGTTTTAATCAAAATAATAAGGTTTTGGGCTTATTTTCAAACAGTTTTCTGGCCGAATTCGACGTCTAAAATGAATTTCATGCTTTCATCACGAAGAAAAAAATAATTCATTTTCCGCCCCAAAACTGCATTTCAGTCCATCCGATCATCCACGTGCCGAACCAGCTGATTGGGTCCCCTTACGGGACGGACGTGACGCTGGAGTGTAAAGTGGAGGCCTCTCCGAAGCCGGTGACCTTCTGGAGTAATTCGCACGGTAAGGGCTATAGGTCCTCTTTGTCTTGACTTGGGGGCGGGGGCCGGGGGTTGTCCGTCCGTTACAGCAGCTGATTTTAGTCTGTATCAGGTGGCGGCATTTTGCTTAAATGATATTGCTTTTGCCGCTAATTTTCCTAAGTCTAGTTAGGCCCATGTAATGCCTTTCTCATTTTGGTCACTGGAGTCAATCTGACCTCGACCTTTGAAATTTATAGAGAAATATGCGACTGCAAACCTTTTCTCTATGGAATTATGCAGCATTTAATCTATCCTTTAGCCGTGCAGTGTGTTCCTTATACACGGGTATAGGCCTAGTGCTATCCAGCCTAATCCCTCCATGAAAACAGAGACTAACACCTCCCAACCATATTTCTCGTCTTCTTCTACAAAAGAAATAGACTGAACAAAACATTCTCGAAGGGACTAGACTTCCCAACCATATTTCCCGTATTCTTCTTCTTCTTCTTCTTCTATGTCTCCCTCTCCCTCCAGGCGAGATGCTGATGTCGTCCTCGAAGTACAAAGTGAGCGAGGAGCACAACAAACCCGGCGGCTATTCTGTTCACATGCGGCTGACCATCAGGGACCTCACGGCAGCCGATATCGGCAACTACGCATGCGTCGCCAAAAATTCCATCGGCGAAGTGGATTCCAACATCAACGTTTACTGTGAGTATTTGTTTATTGTTGCTGTTGTTGTTGTTATGTCAGAGATCATTTCTTACGTTACCTGTGATGCTAACAATGATTGGATTCCAACATCAACATTGTTGTTTTTATGTCAGAGATCCTTTCTTATGTTACTTGTAAACCAAACACTGACGGGTTGGACGACAGGATAGTGGTGTATCAAGATGCTTCAAAGATATTGTAGTCGTGTTTTCCACAATCCGTGGGATCTTCCTGTCAATTGTTATGTATGCACTTTCATAGTTTTGACAAGGAGAGTAGTGCATGTTTTTTTTTTTTTAACAATTACACCACTCTGTAGAGAGAGAGAAGAGAGAGAGAGAGAGAGAGAGAGAGAGAGAGAGAGGTTTATCGGATTTAACTTAGGCTGCATTTTTAACATCTTTGTTTTTCTGTTGTCGACATTTTCTTATTTTTTCATTCCTTGGGTCTCTTCTAAAAAAAAAAGGAACTATTTTACTGACGTTTGGTGAAGATATATCCTTTTTGTAACCCTAGGACATACAATCACAAAGGCATAATAAGAGAAATTGCCAAAACCCTCTTTAGATATCAAGCTTTCCTTGTCATCAGGTTATATTTCAAAAGGAGAGGATATTCAGATCCAGTCAAGTTAGACAATTAAAGACGGAAATTCATCTTTCATAAAGTGTCCATAACTTGAATAGCGAAGAAAAAACCTTACAGTGTTTAAAATCCTACGGGCTGCTCTATGAACAAGAGTCCGTGCTGGCATAAGGCCTGCTTAATCTCAAACAACAACTACTACAGTGTTACATCATATTCCTGATTACAGTTTTTTCCTTTTGAATAAAAGATTCGTGTCTTATAATGTAAGTGAATCTTCAGAAATTGTCCTGTGTGTGTGTGTGTTGTTTTTTTTTTTTTATCATGGTACTCTGTCGTCTTCTTTGGCCACATTGTAACTCAGCAGTGTTGTTTTATCATTGTGTGTGATTTGTTACTACTATGACGTTATCGGGAACTCCTTAACTCGCAATTCATGAAGGTTTTGTAATCAGTAGAGGAGGAAATATTTTCTCACTGTAGGTTCAGTGAAACAGAACTATAACTAGATGATTATTTGCTTACGTAGTCTTGGAAGTCTAAACACACACACACACGCACACTTATAATCTTATAAATATATATATATATATATATTATATATATATATATTATATATATATATATATATATATATATATATATATATATATATATATGTTGTAGGAAGCCCACTAAAATATTTTTCCCATTTAATGGGCTTAGTGCACGGATACAGTGTTTATAACTTTCCTTCATATGTATGTGTGTGTATGAATATATGTGCGTGTTTGTAAGAGAGAGAGTGAGAGAGAGTTCGTGCACCGGGAGTTTAAAAAAACACCTGAAGTGAAATAATGGCATGCAAATGAGCTTCGACTCAAACACCACCTTTAACGACTTCCTCCTTTGCATAAACCTAAATTCATAAGAATGATGACGAGAGTCGAGATATGACGGCGGGTTGAAAACTCCTATTCTCACAGATTAGGAGGGAGAAGAACGAAAGAATGAGATGAGGAGTGGGGGGAAAGAGCAGGTGAGAGAGAGAGAGAGAGAGAGAGAGAGAGAGAGAAGAGACTTCTCCACCCCTTCCCCCTTCCTCCTTCTCCTCCTCCTCCTCCTCGAGCAATCTCATTCCATGGTAGCCGGGCACACAAGCCACCGTGACTACCTAATTATCACCCACCCTTGTGTGTGTGTGTGTGTGTATGTGCGCGCGCTCGTGTGTGTGTGTGTGTGTGTGTGCGTGTTTGTGTTTTCGTTTTGTAAAAGTACTGATGGCCCTGCATTTGTTTGCCTGAAGGTGATCCCGTATTAGCGGTTTAAATGTTTCCGTGGTTAACTTAGGATGAGTTACCCTTTGGAATTGGATGAGAGAGAGAGAGAGAGAGAGAGAGAGAGAGAGAGAGAGAGAGAGAGAGAGAGAGAGAATGACTCCCCTAAGATGATAAGAAAAGTTATGAGTTCTTGTATACAACCATAAACCTGATGTTTTTATATTTTTATCAATCTTGTGTGCCATATAGAATGAATGAGAGTCTACCTACCACAGGGAGGCGGAGACAAAAGATAAAGAATAGATTCCGTATCTCCTGTCAACTTTAAAGAGAATTGAGTTCGCGAATAAGCGAAATATTGAGGCCTCCTTACCTCTTCAGAATGAACTTGACTTTTTGATGTACCTTGGAATCTCCCGTCATTAAAGTCACGAAATAGTCAAGAGACAATGATTAATCAAATGTATTGATTGAATTGGGAGACGTAAACGAAAAGGAAAGGTGAATATAAGGAATAATGATGTTTATTTATTTATATATTTATTTATTTATTTATTATTGTTACTTGCCTTTCGATATCTCATTAGCTAATGAAGCAGTTTTAATCTTTCTCAACGAAAAAACAAACACAGACCGATATAGTCAAACGCTGAGAGAGAAGAATCATAACTGGAAAATCTAATTTTCGTTGTCAGGGCTATGTTCTAACTAGCTAGGAGCTTTGCACATTTCAGCATTCTCTCTCTCTCACACAAACACATTCACACACTATCATATATTTATATATATATATATATATATATATATATATATATATATATATATATATATATATATATACGTATATATATTATATATTATATAAAAAAGATGATCAAAACAGAAAGAAAATCTTGAGTAATCAGCAAGATTGAAATCATGATGGTCTTCTGCTCACTAATTCTTTCGTTTACTTCCCAAACGCGTACGATCAATCAGTGGAAAATTGGAAAATTAGCCAGAAATTTAAAAGAAGGGAAAATGAACCTCGTGGGGACCCAAGGAATGACAGCGTCAGGAATGGAAAAATGAATATATGAATGCAGAAGGAGTGGTTCAGTTCATATGAATTTAGGTCAGAGGGTCTTTTGGGGTCATTATTTGCAAAAGTATTCAATTAGAAGAAGAAGAGAAGAGGGAATGGTTCCTTAATTACTACTTGCCACCCTACGCTAGATACTGACTGGTAGCGTTTTTAGCTTCCAGGTTTATTTTATATAGAGTCAAATGAGCATTTATTTTCTCAAGTTCAAGTTTGCAGATGCTCAAACCGGTTACATCATTTATTTTTAGCTCCACGTTACCAGCCTTAGAAACATTTATGCCTCGACTGCACTTGCCATTGAGGTCGATCTTCCAGGGAAATCAAACGACACGATCCGCTGGCACATTAATAGTTCATGTTGCTCAAAAATGACGCCTTTCTTATTACTGAGAATTTTAACAACCTCCTCTTTTTCAGACATTCCTCCCCCAACGACTACACCACCTCGCCTCTTGCCCACCTTCATCGAGACGAATCGCGTCGACCAAGACGACAACCACCTAACCTCACCTGGCTTCGTTCCGGGAGGCCTGACTCCTCTGGACGCTGTGGACAACGAGGTGTTCAAGATGGGAGGGACGTACGAGGGGTCGGGCCTGGACCCTTGGCTCTACCGGAGGAAATACACGGAGAAGGGCCGCTCCATCCCCACGTCGGAGAGCGCCTCCCTCCCGGAGATCAAACCCCGGTTTCACGACAGCAACGACATCGACAACTCCTTAGGGGCGTCCTCCTCCAACACGCAGTACAGCGGCGGTTTTGCCCTGGGGGCGTCTGACTCGCTGCTCAGTCGGTTCACCAGAAACTGTGCCCTCGTGGCATTAGGGCTGATGGGGGCTCTAATAATGCTGCGGCCCTAGTGACAAAGCAATCACCACCATTTCTGCCTACATATGCTTAGCTCCCCTTTTATTCTCCATTTAGCACTATTTCTATTCACGAGTCACTTGGAAAAGAGAGAGAGAGAGAGAGAGAGAAAACGAAACCCTTCAGAAGCCAGAATTCCGTCACAAGTCCACCCATCCAGCAGTACTTGTATATAGTTAGCTGTTCCTGCCCTCGACAACCCAGAGTTTCTCCAGCTATTGAGTGGAGTGGCGACCATACCCATACAGAATGCAATGCAATAACAATATCAACGTGTTTGTTCCTGTTCTTTGCCATATGAAAACGTAAGGAAACATGACAATGCTCAACCCAAAAGTCCACAGTTTAGACAAGCAACAGAAAGATGCTGACCTTTTCCTGTATAAGTTGGCCTTACTGTATTTACGTTCCAAGAGTCGCGAGTTCTGTAGACTCTTTACTCTCCTCTCTAGGTACATAACTCTAATAACTCAACCATATCATTGCTTGTAAAAATGTAAGTCTCAACACTGCTAGTATTAATATGATAAAGAACTTTTCGTATATAAGATACGTTAGACAGTAGATTATTATACTTTGTAACTGAGTGCCATCAACACGATTGCGACGTCAAGACTATATTTGATTTTATTCTATTTGTCAGTTTTTGTTTATGTTTTGGAGAGGGGGAACAAGGCGAGAAAGTGTCTCTCGTCTCTTTCTTTGTGCCCCCGAGGTTAGAGGTTGGGATGCGAGGACTTAGATCCAGTCCTTGCCAAGGCCTTGCTACCCGTCTGAGATACTGTTGCGATGGACACAAAAAGACAAACTGAAGTATCATCCTGAATTGCATTTGTCTCCTTTGCTGTATGATGCAGATCATTTTTTTTATTCAGTCTCGTGTGTTGAGTTACTACTAAATGTTCTCAGTGAGCCCAGTGAAGAAATTAAAAAGCACCGTAGTTGGTTAGTAGACTTTAAAAGATAAAGTATTTGAAGACACTGATCTGCCAGACGTGGAAGAAGGCAGATTTCGTTGGATAAGGAAAGTGGTACCTGAGGCAAGAAGGAATTCCTAATAGAAACTGAGTTTGCTGAAAAGGCGATCGACATGGAAATTGTCGTACTCGATATCAGAGTTGAGCAAAATCACTTTTTTTTATGAGTGTTCTTTCGTCTGTTAATTTGTGTCCCTATATACCGCTTCAATATATTGATTATGTATTCGACTATGTGGATGGAAAATGAAAAAGCGTTTTTAACTTCGCGGAGGTGAAAACTATTTGATTTTTTTTTTTTACATATACCTGAAGTTGTTTTTCTAAAGCAAGTCAAAGGTGTATCTCAAATCACAGCATGGAGGAAGGGCCCGATTTGGACGGTTTGCAAACATTGTATTTTGACTTCCTTTTCATTTTCAAAATGTCCGTGTTGCCACACAACGTGATATTTTATGTAAATTGTCCAGCTGTTCTCAAATTCCAGAAAATTGCAAATTACCTCTTGTTGGTTTTGAAAACGACCAGATGAAGGGGAAACTGACAAACACTTGTAATTTATATATAAATATATATATATATATATATATATATATATATAATATATATATATATATATATAGCTTAAAAAATCACAGTAGATGCACGTGACTTCATAAATAAGCGAATACCACGGGAAAATGATAGTCAGAAATCCAAGCGCTTTCGTCTTTATTCAGACATCGTCAAGGAGCTACTGACGATGTCTGAATAAAGACGAAAGCGCTTGGATTTCTGACTATCATTTTTCCCGTGGTATTCGCTTATATATATATATATATATATATATATATATATATAATATATATATATATATATATATATACAAGTTTCTCTATTCCATGATATAAAACAATTGGCGTATAGTCATGATGATTAAATTAATCTGTAAAAGAGGCTTCAGGAAATTAGATATCCTGACGATAAATTACAAAAAAAAAATGTGACTTCGTTAATTTTCCACGACTGTTTCTTCATCATCAAAGAAAGCTTCGCAGAGACCTCGAACTGCAGTGGGTATGCGTTTTCACAAAAGTCAGAAAGTGTTACGAAGGACTTATTTATTTAAAACAAAAATATTGTGTTTTCAATTCACATGTAATTACTATTCAATTTCTTTCGTTCTAGCATCCAACAGCTCGCAGGAAAGGATTAGAATGGTAGCCCAAAGTTTCCTACATGCCTTATCCCTCAGAAATACAGGTGGAAAAGTTTCTTTTTGACAAGACAGGGAAACGATAAATAACATTTAGAATGGGCAGTAGCAGTGGAGTGGAGTAACAAGCCACTGAGTCTATGACAATTTCGAAATGCTTTTCCTGTCTCCCAGACAGAAAGAAAATAAGAGGAAATAAGTGAGACGAAACAGACGAACCTACTTTACTCAAGTCTACACACAACGATCTCTTCTTTGAATACTTTCATAAATGTTTTTGGGTCCCTTTTGGTTGTACTGACTGTGTAGCTCGTTTGCAGTACAGCAATAGAATGACATAGCTTTCACAGTGTAATATTAAGACGTCAGTGAATACCTCAATAAAGAATTTGGTGTTGACAGATTATTCATATATACTATAATGATATAGGGTCATTCTTGAATGTACATATTCCCCCCACCCCCCTTACATATTCCATACCATATTTAGACTGTGTATCGAGAGACGAAGAAAAGAGAAGTGTAGATATGTTCATAAAGCGTTTTTTCCATTCTTGATTTTATGTTTGAAAAGGTAACTAAAATTTTTTTTGGCTTGGTAGTGAATTACGCTGCATTCTTTTAGAAGAACCAATCGGCCATATTGAATTCACTTATACGCTCCGTTTACTTCCATCTAATGGGGTCTCACACGCAGATTCTTTCGTAAACCATAGACCCATTCAGCTCTGTTAGACGTAAGGGAGTTATATATGAATAGATGTATTAACTGAGCGGAGACACACTAGCACTTGTTTTGGAATCGTTTTAACGTCCTGTCACGGAAGAGCCAACAAGTATGACTTCAGTTTTGCACCAACTTTGGTTCCTTGATGCGAAGTTTCGGTGCCAAAAGATGCCGATAAAATGCTATTGTGACCCCGTCTTCTCCTTTTTCTTCTTCTTCTTCTTCTTCTTCTTCTACAACGGACACATTCAGACGGGAAGTAAACATTCCTCTTCTTCTTCTTCTACAACGGACACATTCAGACGGGAAGTAAACATTCCTCTTCTTCTTCTTCTACGACGGACACATTCAGGCGGGAAGTAAACGGAATGTATATAGCCGTTCGTGTTGATAGATGTTTATGTTGTGTCAGATGCTGCGAGCCACCACGGCTCTCTTGGTGTGACATATCATATAATTATGTTATGATAATTATTAAAGAGTTTGAATATTTATACAGTAGATATTTAGCAGTTGCATAAGAGAATGTATTGTAAAGATTTCATACTCATAGATCTCCCTTATATAAAAATGCGTAAACATTCAACATTCGCCAAATATGTCGATTTACACATCAGCACTTATAGACTCACACCTGAAGATTTGCAGATCACAGCTCATTGACACCTGCAGACGAAATACCAACACTCACATTCACATTACCACAAGAAGAGGTAACGTAGTTTACACATCAACACTCACAAATTGAAACAAAAAGAATAAAGAGATTCTGATATATGCTGAAGGTGTATCTATTATGTGTATATATAACTTTTATTGACTGTAATATAACACTTCCAATCAATCACAAACTCACACTTAACCGATGAAAGGAGAATGAGATGACTGATCACGGGTAATCTCGCCTGACCTTTCCAAAGAAGAAAGTTTTCAAAATTCGGTTAATAAATCATTTCGCTAATGCCTTTTTGTTTCAAGTGGACATCATCACAAAAAAATGGAGAAGAAGAATACGGTATATATGTCAATCAACGCATTGGCCTAACCCTTTTGGTGATGTAGGCACGAAAGATGGTCATTATATGATGATATAAGCATTATATTGTTCAGAAGTTGCTGCCGTATAATAATCATCATTTTTTGTCACATATATTCCTTCATATGCCCATTCACTCACCACGGTGGCTCCCTGGGTATCATTGTAGCCCAGTGATCCTCTAGGGTCTTGTGAGTTTTGGTAATGCTAATTTTGCTGCAGCCCTTTTCTTTCCTTTTACTGTACCTCCTTTCATATTCTCTTTCTTCCATTTTACTTTCCACCCTCTACAACTGGGGGGTTTTCCCTCCTGTTACACCTTTCAAACATTTTACTCTCAATTTCCGCTCCAGCGCGGAATGACCTCGTAGGTCCCAGTGCTTGGCTTTTGGCCATAATTCTATATTCAACTCAATTCACACGTTTTATTGATCTTAGAATTTGATCGAAGTTTTATTATACGTAAATTAATTTAATATATTAAAAACAACATTTTAACTAAAACAAATCTAAAGTACATTAATATAGAAACGCATTAGTCCGGTACGATACGAAAGGAGGTCAATTACAATATGTAGGTCAGGCTTGAAGATTACCCGTGGGAAAAATTGCGAGAGAGGAACTTGTGAAGTCACAACACTATTCAGCCCTTTTGCTCCAAATACACTTTCATTTGGTGAACTCTGTAACATACGCTTCTTGTCAACTGTTGTCATTGTTCACATGTTAACAAAAGTAAAACTGTTATATACTATTTGGTCTTTTATTGTGTTATTCTTCCCTTGTGTATGGGGTTGTCAGTTAATCCACGGACTCTCCAGCCTCATTGTGACCCAAAATCGCCTGCCCCAGACATTTCAGCGGTTGATGACTGAAGTAACAGTTGCACATTAAGTTCAGATTTTGACAACTGAAAGAACGCTCAGATATATAGAGATTATGTGTCAAATTGCCCAGAACTCATAAAGTTTCGCCGTCTGTATCACATTCGTAGTAACAAACGCTTACGAGTTGTCCTATTCAGAGGAACTGTTCTGCAGTGTGTTTCAGTCGTTAGTTAGCGGTAGGTACAAAATTACAAATGTTTACTGCTAGATGTCTAGTACGTTTCCAGCCACCAGACAATTTACATCAAGCTCAAGAAGAGGACAGGAGAGGAGACGCAGATTATAGAAGTTTGGGTAAGTTTATTATGTATTTGACCAGCGTGTGAGCAGTGAGGGAGAACTGTTCTATTGAGAACCAAAATACTCAAAGCCATAGGGTTTTTTTAAGCGCCTCAGTGGTGTGGTTTGTTTGGTGTTTGCTTCTCACCTCGGTGGTAGCGGGTTCGATTCTCGGCCATTCCATTGAGGAGTGAGAGATGTGTATTTCTGGTGATAGAAGTTCACTCTCGACGCGGTTCGGAAGTCACGTAAAGCCGTTGGTCCCGTTGCTGAATAACCACTGGTTCCATGCAACGTAGAAGCACCATACAAACAAACATAGGGTTTGTTTATAAATGAAGGATGGAGATAGTTTTCAGAGTTGGCCAATGCTCAAGACGATAATAGGAAGCTTATGAAAAATGAAAGCTTGGAGAAATGTTTACAGGACTGGAAGAGTGCTGCACCGTAGCTAGGCTACCTCGAAGTGGTATTGCAGATTCCATAGACGATACGTGGTACATCCCCACGTGTGTTTGGATTCGGGAAATCGTGCTGTCGCCAGATATAGATACGCTTTTCATATTAGTAATAGCTCTTTTCTTAAATATTGCCTACCGAGGATGTAAAGCACACAGCATTGACACTGGGCTCGACACCTGTATAGAGGCTGAAACGACACTCAAGTTATATGTAGAGATGCAGTAAATATTACTCGAGATCATGGTCTGTAGATCAGAAATTTAAATTACAGAAATTACGTATATCGTCGTTGTTTGGAAAGAGGGTAAATCTAGCTTATAACTCCACTGCGGGTATTTCTTTGGAATTTGCAGTTTCCTATAGTATTTGGGTTGCTTATTAAGAATTTACCATTATTTTGGGGGGATCGACTGTAAGTAACACCCAAGGGGTAGTACTAAACACGGCGAAATCAAGGGCGAAATACATTTGACGCCCCAATCCCTAGTGGCTGTCGTATTCGCTAGAACGTTCCTAGAATTACCATGCCCCCAGGTAAATCGTCGTTTGGAAAGCGTATATAATCTGTCTCCTCATACAACTTCGTACTATTCTCATACCACCGGAAATTCCGAATAGCCCCGGTCAGCATACTAGATTGAGATTCCACATAGACCTACTAAAAGCTAAGAATCTCCTTGCAGCTTCCCAAACAGAAATGGCCCACCCACTTTTCATGACTCATAGGAGTCAAGCTTCATTGATTCCTTTGTGGCTACGTACATACATGTCATTATTTGTAGCCAAAGTGCTACAGGTAGAATATAAAAGGTATCTGAACAACGGTTGCTGCTACTCAGTCCTGCAGGAAGTTGTAGATCCCACCCAACACAGCAAAGACGAATGTATTATGCTTCGCGTTATTTTTAAAGCAGTTTCATTATCCAACCTTTAGATTGACATTTTTCAAACCTTTGGCACAGTTTGAAGATGATTATCAATCGGTTAATCTTTTTCTTTAAGAAATATTTCATACAAAAGTGGCTGTGGCCAACAGAGTTTAGGGTTCGTAGCTCAAGTACTACGAGTTATAGTGAATAATAATCCTGTGCATTTTTATGTTAGAGGTTTCATTAAAATTACCTCCCATGAACATATACGTAGTAGTATTCTGCTTTCTTCTGTAGTATACCACCGTTGGTGCTATGCAGAAGATAGAAGCTGACCATCTGCATTTAGTAGGTTTTGCAAGTATGCATTATTATTATTATTATTATTATTATTATTATTATTATTATTATTATTATTATTATTATTATTATTATTATTATTATTATTAATTATTATTATTATTATTTATTATTATTATTATTATTATTATTATTAACAAACAACCTCAAACAGCAGTACTACAAGTAAGAAAACAACGGCATTGACATGTGGTGTTTCAAAATACTCTTAACTGCCTGAAGATCACTTTGGTGTCATCATTTGACGGTAGCTGTAGAACAACAATGATATTTTCGTTTCACTTTTAACGATTTTATCTCTCAATCCCTTAAAAAAGGCGTAAAAAAAACTTTTTTTTCTTTTAATGTGCAAATTAGGGGGTACTGATAACAAGATAGCTAAACCCAGCTAGGAGAGCTTGGCCCTTCTAGACCCACTCTATCCCTGGCAACCACCACCCCCCCCCCCTCCACTAGCACTGCTGGGTGGTTTTCAAAACAATGTATCACCAGCGCCTCTTTCTCTTTCTCTTCTGTTGCAATATTCATGGAGCGACGCATGCCCTCAATATAGCAAAGAATATGGCAACTGTTAAGCCCACTTGAATAGACATTGGTGTCTAACTGAAAAAGTTTTTAGGTTTCATATTTTTCCCCTTTCCTTCGTGAAATTGCAAAGTTTCTAGACTTTTAGGAATTTTTTATTGTAGAGACGTCTCGGTTGGTCGATCAAGTCTATTACTATATATTCTTTTTAAAATCTAGCCACGCTTGTTGGCTGCCTTTGGTCTGCCAGAAGGATGGGATGATAAAACCCAACTAGCCACTCTAAGTGTCTTTTTATCAACGCTGATCTTTCGAGATTATTTTTGTACGAGGGATTCTTCCCTGGATCAAGAATACCTTAGATCCCCAACTCTAACTTGGCATAAATATGTGTTCAATCGGTTAAAAGTGTCTTTCAACAGCCTTTGTTTTTATCGCCATTTTTCCATGATGTTCTGGGCCTTCCAAGTAGGTAGTCTCTCTCTCTCTCTCTCTCTCTCTCTCTCTCGTCTCTCTCTCTCTCTCTCTCTCTCTCTCTCAATCTCTCTCCCGTCTCTCTCTCTCTCTCTCTTTATCAAACTTTCAAGATTTCAATCTATTTTTCCGACCGCGAGACACCACATCTTCCCCAAACTCTCTAACCAAGTCTAGAAATTCAGTAGTTAGGCCTCGCCGAAATCTTCGTTTTCTTCGTCAGTTCCCATTGTCTCTTAGGAAGACAATGGTGCAAGTTAATACACAGGTCTCGAATTTATTATTTACAAATTGACTTTATTTATTTACTTATCTCTCAACATAGTAGTTTTTTACAGTCTACTGATTCCACGTAATAACAGAAAAGCTCTATACGCCTTTCAAGGTCTGTCCTTCCACCATAACATGATTTTTTCTTTTCCGATATTGCATTTCCTTTTGTATCCAGAACGGTAGCTTTTGTGGTCGTTTATTCACCACCTTTTCAGTACATTAATTTCCCGCATAGTATGCGATATATTAGTAATTTAGCCCAGAATTACCTCTATTCTCCGCAATTGCCTTACTTGAGAGAGAGAGAGAGAGAGAGAGAGAGAGAGAGAGAGAGAGAGAGAGAGAGAGAGAGAGAGAGAGAATGGAAATTGTACTCAGGTGTTTGATTGTAGATGTCAGGGGTTGTTTGGCATAAGCTCAATCAAATCTGGGGACGTAGTTCCATGGGGCTATCTTTAACTGAGGCTATCTCGTAATGAGGCCATTGTCCTGATCGATTTATTATCAATATCGGGAAGTGTTTGCTTTGGTAAATATCCAATGTTCATGGCTAGTTTGAGTGACTGGTGTGCCATTCAACGATAGTTTATTTTTCAAAATAGTGGGGTCATTTAGGAAACGTATATTTTTATATGGGTTATCCTATTCTGATGACTAGATGGCATAGTGTACCATTTGACCTAGTTTGGCGGAAGGGTGTACCATTTGTCAATTTTTAAACATTTAACTGTCAGTAACTCCTTTGGAATAACCATTAGTGACAAGAGCACTGTACATTATGTACAGAGTGCTTAGATGAGGAATTGGAAAGGGTTCTCTAAACATACAGTGATGATGCTCCACTTGCAACATTTAGGAGTTAGCAGATTGTGGGGCATATTGGGTTACCTGGTTTATGAGTCTTAATTTTACCATATACGTATAACTAAAATCATGATCTCCTGTGATTGGCAGAGGTCGGTGACATCTCTAAAAATATGAATACCACCATAAACCAAATACTATTCTTGACAAAATGACAATTTGTCGAAAATTGCATTTTTCCTAACTATACAAACCTGAGGTCCTTTAACAATAGGAAGGTAACTAGCGGCAGCTGGGACGGTCGTAAGCTTCGAACAAGGGGAGAACGGTAGTTAACTGCTTGTCCGAATCGTGCGCAGCGCCCGCGCGCCCGAGAGGTGAAGAATCACTTTTGCTTTAGGCCCCCATGCAAAAAGTTTGCAGAGTGAGGGGTGGCATGAGGTGGGACTATATGTAAAGGGACCTCAGGTTTTGTATAGTTAGGAAAAATGCAATTTTCGACAAATTGTCATTTGTTCCGATACGTAATACAAACCCTCGGTCCTTTAACAATAGGAAGACTCACTTCTTGGTGGGAGGAATCTGAGTCTTTTTGGTGAACAGACTGGTGTTCGTCAACCCTGGAGTGCCTCCCTGGTCGTAAGAGCAAGGGAGGGATCCAAACCTCTGTCCGATTGATCGGGGTGTGCACCGCAGGATCAATGGTCAGACCTCTGGGCCAAGTACTAAGAGAGAGGCAAGCGTATCTCTTCGTACCAGCAAGCAAGAACTTGTTCCTGTTTGCAAGAGACAATCATAAAATGATGGGTTTGTCTCAATTTGGCATCCACTTCCTCCCCCTTGTTGGAGGAAGTGTGGATATTTACTCCTATCCCTAGTGAAAGGGATAGGATGGTGCTCTATTGAGTAGCTCACCTGCATCTCGTCCTTACCCAGCAGGGTGACGACCGTCCCTCTACCCAAAGGTAGAGGGAAGAAAAAGATGGGAAGAGGAGCCAGTCACACTCTCATTCCTCATCCATTCTTACGGTCACACCAGGACTCGATGCTGTTCAGCCTGCGAGGGTCTGGGTTAACTACACAACGTGTTATGGATCAACCACCACGGTTCCTAAGGAAAAACAAGATCCAAGGAACTGTGGGCAATATCCTGAAGGTAGAAGGAGGTGCATGCGGTCCGGTTGGACCAGGCGCCTACCTTCATTACCTGCGCCACGGAGAAGTTCTTGCGGAACGCGAGAGAATGATGAAGAGGCGTCCACACTCATCCTGGGTGTCGAGTTTCTTCAGACAGCTCCGTCGCACCTTCACAGGACAAAGCAGCATAGCCTTCGTATCGGAGGCGGTGAAGTCCATTAGGGAGGGTATTGTGAAGGACTCGAACCAATCGTCAGTTACCGAAGGTTCTGAGTCTTCGCTACGAAGATCGGTACGAAATCGAGCGTCACAAATCCCCATCCCTTTGTGCTTGACTTCTCAAGAGAAGTCATGCAGTTACCTAAGACGAAAAGAAGGGAATAGTCGTATGACCTATCCCTCTTCTCGACTTTGGTTATGTACAGTACTCATACTGACAAGCTATTAAGACGAAGTAATGATTGCTCTGGAACAACCGAACTAAGTCCACAGCATAGTTCGTAACTGACTCGGGCGCACTGACAGCTGCCGACTGACTGGTTCGGAATCAGTAGAGGCAAGTTGTCCGCATCCGGGTAGTCACGTGACCTTCGCCCTTTAAAGAGTTATGCTGAGAGACCAAACAAATAAAATATTTGTTAGTCACCGATGCCGGACGGCGCGGCGATGATCCTCTTAATGCATAAGCTCAAAAGGCGAAAGTCAATTGCCTTCAAAGACCGAGGTCCCTGATGGCAAGAAATCTCATAGACGTTGAATCTCAGCTTAAGGAGAAACAACACTATGTGACGTTGAAGACGAAGGTAGGCAATGAATGCAACCTACGTCTTCCAGCTGAATCGAGAGAAGGAATCTCAAGATTCTAAACCTGTGCTTACAAATGACTGAAAACGCTAACCGCCATTTCATTGCTGTTCGTTGTGCATGAAAGCGGGGCGTTATTCAGTAATGAAACACAGGGGAGAGCCGCTTGAAGAACTGCTTCTCATGGGCTGAACGTTTGGAAGTAGAGCTGGCAGGTGTGGGAGTAGGCGATGTCTTTCAATACATCTGCTAATCCGGGGTGAACAATGAACAATTGTACACCTCCGAATACAAGATATTTTGAGGACAAACTCAGATTCCGCAAAATCATTCGCATTATCGGGATACGATGCAGCAAGAGGACTATTACAGAATTCTGGTTACCGTGCGGTAAACAGAAAGATGAGAGTCGAATAGATATCTCTGTTTAAAATTCTCGCAATACCGAAGACGATGAATACTAGCGTTTCTCAGCAGTAGATGGTCATTCATGTATGCGAGAATCCCCGTTAATCCAGAGACTTAAGTCCGTGATTGTTGGGCAGAGATACGGTTGTTATTCAATCAAAACAGGTGAGAAAGACATAAACAACCGTCTATCTCAAAGCGGCAGCTGATACTGAAATGCCTCGGGCAATTCAATACGCAGTAGCTGTCGCTGACTCGTCATCCTGAGTTGCCAAGTAATCCTTTCCCACGAAGGAATGCGTTCGGCTAGAACCACCGAGCATAAAAAAGATATGCTCGAGCAATTATATTTAAGCGAAACGAATTTCGGTAAATATAAAAGCTTAAATGGTGTTGTTGTGACAACACCATAATGTTATATAAAATTGAAACTGGAAACTCCTGGGAGGTTGCAGGCAACCTGGGTTGCAGTTCAATTAGAATACTTTTCGTCTAAGTCGCAATCCGTAAAAAAACCAGGATATAGCGCCTACCCCTCGGACCATTCAACTGCTTAGCAGAATCATGTCGCGAGGTTAATATACTAGTATATTTGTAGGATTCTGAAACCAACGATCTCCATCCTAAATTCTTTCCTTCAAGAAAACAAAATAAGGATTGGAGATTGACCACCTTCGTTCTCTATTAAAGAGAGTGAAGGAGAAGTCTTCCTCGAAGGAAAGCTTCAATGGTGAACAGAATACTAAGACGATAGTTCAAGCCAAACTGGATATTCCCCGTCTGTTCTTCTCTATTCCAGGTTGGTCGCCTACTGTGAGATAGTCTTCTTTCAGCAGCAGTCTTCTTCCTAATGCTAGAAATTCCAGGAATTCGAGCATAGGCGAGGTTCCCGATTATCGTGTAACATATCGGGGATTCTCGTCTCGCTCACTTTGGACCGTGGTCTCGCCTAAGTGTTTGGAGATCGTAAGAAACTCTAACACTCTGAATGCGCTAGAAATTCCGTAGAATTCTAAGCAGTCTGCGAAACCCCCACCGAATTCGTCAAACGATATCGGCTGGTGGTCTCCGATTCCCGTAGAAATCGAGAATGGGGCAGGATCCCTCCTCAACGACCGGGGCTTACGTCAGGTAGGACCCGAAGGTCCCCCCCTGGTAGCGCAGTCCCCAACGTGGGATCCTACAGAGAAATCTCTGTAGGATCCTTCCCCTTTCCCTCGTAGCCGTAAGGAGAGAGGGAATGGGGGAGGAATTGGATACTCGCTCGCCTTCCCCAGTGGAACTAGCAGTTGGAGAAGAGTAGGAGCAGCCATCGCCTTGCGGCGATGGCCTCTCAGAGTCTGGGAAACGTATCGTCAGGAGAAAACGTTTTCCCGAGGAGGGTTACGAACTCTCACTGTAGGTAAGGGTCTGCCGCCACTGTGAACGTCGTCTGGGTGGGGCTGATCGACACCTGACAGGAGAGAGCCGATACCGTCCTCCGACTCATTCCAGTCCTCGTCGAGGTCGAAACCTCTCAGGAGGACCGAAGGAAGTATTTAAATATGGTGTCCGAAGACACGTAGAAACGCCGCTGTCGCAGTAGAGGAGGTGGAAGTAGCTTGATCGACCCGCCAGAACTGAGAGAGCCTTCTTTGTCCGGGAACGATTAGACTCTTGTCCGGAGACGAGAGACTCTGGTTCAAGACAGAATCGGCAAGCTCCGATCGCGGCATACCCACCGTCGGTTTTGGGTTCCCTCTCGGGCCCCAAAACGACTCGAGCAGAGACATGGGCTCTGCTGGTGGGAGCGGCGATCCTTCCCCCCGGTCGTTGTGCTGACGAATCAGTGCAATAACCTGGGTTAAAGTTACTTTGAATCTCGGAAGTTACAGCGTCTTGAGGAGTAGGACCGTCCAGTCCCTCCAACAAGAGCAGCTCCCAGGACCCTCCTCCTTCAGAAGAAGGACCAGCAACAGATCCCTGACGGTTGCCTCCAATCACTTGCGCGTACGTCCTGGTTGGTCCTAAGACCAACCTGGCACGTGCGGCGTCGTGACGGGATCGTGAGCGGCGCATCTCTCACGATCACTCCTATATACCTCGCTCTTCCTGGCGTATGCCGAGGAAGTTGAAGGTATCGGAGAGACAGAAACTGACGCTACCCACTCTCCCCCTGACGGTCGCCTCCAATCACTTGCGCGTACGTCCTGGTTGGTCCTAAGACCATACGTGGCACGTGCGGCGTCGTGACGGGATCGTGAGCGGGCGCACCTCTCACATCACTCCTAGCTACCTCGCTCTTCCCGGTGTAGCCCGAGGAAGTTGAAGGTAGTGGAGAGACAGACCTGACGCTCCCCCCCCGCTCGCTGGCAGGACCAGCGTACGTGGGGGGCTGCAGCCGATCACCAACCCGCGGTGGGGATCGATCTGCAGGCCTGGCCGTGCCGCTCACCTGTGGCGAGCGGCTCGACTGAGCACGTCGACCCCGGTCCCGTGCGTCAGACGAGCTGCTGCTGGTCACCCGTATCCGCCCGGTCCCTGTGGGAGCGGCGGTCAGGTGACCTGCAGAGCTCGCTTCCGCCGTGAGACCGGTGAGCGTCCTCGCGGCACGTCAAAACCGCTGGTACCAGCCGAGGCTGGTACCGTCGGTCGAGGGGACCTGGGGGACCTCTTCCCAGCCTCCACACCCGTGGCCGGTCAGAGACCGTCACGTCCCACCCGAGGTACCGGCTGGTCGCTGCGAGAGCGGCCGCTGGCCTGGCGAGAGTCACCTGAGCGGCTCTCGACAGTCTTCTGCTCCGTGCCTCGGTCATGACGCTGAGCGAACTCAGGCGCCTTAACTTTGGCTGCACGGTCACCCGAAGGCGATCGTACACTCGGAACTTCTCGCGGACGAGAAACCGAGCCGGTACCTGGCTTAGCAGCAGAGCTGCCAAGACCAGGCGAGGGTGTACCAGCGGTAGCCAGCACACCCTTGGTCCCCGTCTTCTTCTTCTTCTCAGAAGGGGAGGACGGGCCCCGTTCCCGAAGGAACAGGAGGACCAGCAGAAAGAACCCCCCCTCACAACCGGAATGTGACGAGCCCTTCGAAGTTCCCGAAGGAGTCTTCTTAGGGAAACAAAACCCGGTTACCAGCTGGTCGCTGCGAGAGCGGCCGCTGGCCTGGCGAGAGTCACCTGAGCGGTTCTCGCCAGCCTTCTGCTCCGTGCCGTGGTCTTGGCGCCGAGCGAACTCTGGCGCCGAAACTTTGGCTGCACGGTCTCCCCAGAGGGAGAGCGTACACTCGGGATCTCCCGCGAACGAGAGACCGAGCCGGAACCTGGCGTAGCGCATCGCCGCTAGCACCAGGCGAGGAGTACCAGAGCTAACCGATACTCCTCTGGTCCCCGTCTATCTCTTTCCTTACGGAAGGGAGACGGGCCCCGCTCCCGAAGGGAGCAGGAGGACCAGCAGAAGGACCCCCCGTCCCACCTCGGTGGGACGGGCCCTTAGAAGTTCCCGAAGGAGACTTCTTAGGGGGGGGAGGCAGCCTCTTCTTCTTCGGCTTATGGGCCTTAGAAGTCGAAGGGGAAGAGGCAGCAAGAGACGAAGACGGAGATGACACCTTCCTCTTCTTCGTCAGCTCACGCAGGACAGTCGTCAGGTCCTCCTCCAGGCCAGAGTCGGGCCTATTGCCGAATGCAACACGGCCCGACTGCACCTGTCCGGAAGGACCTGGGACTGGGGAAGACACACCATGGGCAGGACCAGCATGGACAGGCGCAGGAACCAGGAGCGACAGGAACAGCAACCAGCTCAGGAGCGGCAGGAACAGCGGCAGCGGTAAACACAGAAGGGACAGCCAAGCCAGTAGCGGGAACCACATCAGCGACAGGTACGGCAGGCCCAGCCATCGCCTCGTAGAATCATCGGCAGCCAGCGTGGTACTGGCGGTCGGTCCAGGGGCGAGCTGCTGGAACAGCGGAAGTCTGGGGCAGGCAACACGAAGAAAACACAGGCGCGGCGGAAACATACCCCTCCTCGGTACGGCGGCGACCGGCCCTAGAAGCGCAGACGGCGTCACCGACACAGCATGGGGAGTGTAGACCAGCGGGGGGGGGAAGCAGCATAAGCGGCCGTGAATGGTTGTAGTGGAGGAACCACTCCAAGGTCACCGCCCCAGACCTCGCTAGACTCTGCAGCAGATCGTGGATGCTAGGCACGCCCTGCAGCCGCAGTGGTCCATACCTGTCCAAGGTCGTCTCCCACGGATGTAGCACCTGCGGTAGCACAGACAGATTAGTAAGAGGGGTTCCCTCGCGCACGGGGGGGAGACATGCCCCACCCCGAACGGAAGGAAGACCCCAAAAACAAATACGAGGAAGCTGAGCGGGGGGGGAGGGCCAAAGGAAAGAAGACGAAGAATCGGATACCAAGGGAGTCGCGTGAGAGCTTTCCGACGACTTCCTGGCAGACCTTCGCTTCCCCTACCCCGCACAGCAGTGAAAAGTAATATGAAAATGAAACAGAATACTGCACTTGCGATTCACTTCATAGAACTTAAAGAGGGAAAAATCAATTCCCGGTAAGAGCGGAAACTTGATACAAATAATATGATGCTATCATAAATATATATGAAAATGAACAATACTGCACTTGCTATTTTCACTTTCACAGCAATAAATCGTAAGGATTATTCCCGGGTAAGAGTGGAAATTGATCCAAAATTAAATTTGATGCAATTAATAAATGAAAATGAAAAGAAAACTGCATTGCGAATCCACTTTCATTGCATTCTATTCATACAAAATAAGAGGCTCTTGCCGAGCGCAATCAAGCTCTCGGCAACGAACGCACAGGGCAAAAATATAATGAAAAAGTGTACTTACATCTTTCAATTACACACTTTCGCCCAAAATACATGACTCGGCGCGAGTGCGCCCGCCTCGGCACCGAGACATAATTCAAGGGTTTCAATTCATGAAAAGAGCGGAAATCGCCGTCTCTACGGCGATAGTTCCATGTTGATTCATATTAAGAATAATGAAAATGAAACAGTGTACTTACAGTTTCATTTTCAAGTCAAACCAAACCATTAGTAAAAAACACAATATAAACAAAGCATACGACGATGAAGCGGGCAGAGAGCGATGACGAACACGTCCTTCACACCCGCGGCCGAAAGCAAAAGTGGTTCTTCACCTCTCGGGCGCGCGCGCGCGCACGATCGGACAAGCAGTTAACTACCGTTCTCCCCTTGTTCGAAGCTTACGACCGTCCCAGCTGCCGCTAGGTTTTTACGCTCCTATTGTTAAAGGACGACAGGGTTTGTATTACGTATCGGAACAATTGAGATTTCAATATCAAACAATAAACCACCAATGAACAATGAAGACATCAAGTGGGAAGCTATCTGCGTGACTGAACCAGTCTGTAAGAGGTGCCATCCCCTTAGCTGTTATCACAAGAGACCTTGACTTTTTCATTTTTCCTACGGCCTGATGCCACGTCTTAAAAGAGATGGTACTAGCATTCACTCGTTCCCTTAAAAGTATAAACTAAACAATAGAGCACCATCTAAGCACATGTGTAGTTTTCCAATCAACTATTACAGTAGAATTTCTAGGTTTCATAATCCTGCATAAAGGACTTTTTGCAGGGAATGGTTATACACCAATGAGTGATGAGTTTAATACATTTGGCTCAAGTTTAAAACGATACACTATTATCATTATTATATTATTGTTTCAACTCGGCTAGAAATCATTTTCACTTCATGAAATATGTTATTGTTATGATACAATAAAGTTTGTTCATACTTACCTGGCAGATATATATATAGCTGTATTCTCCGACGTCCGACAGAATTTCAAAACTCCCGGCACACGCAGTGGGCGGCAGGTGGTTAGTACCCATTCCCGCCGCTGGGAGGCGGATATCAGGAATCATTCCCATTTTCTATTCAGATTTTTCATACCACTGTCCCCTGAGGGGAGGTGGGTGGGTACTTTAATTATATATATCTGCCCAGGTAAGTATGAACACTTTATTGTATCATAACAATAACATTTTGTTCATGAAACTTACCTGTCAGATATATATATAGCTGAATCCCACCATTGGAGGTGGGAAGGGACAGAATAGAAGGATTTAGGAAACACCTCAAGTGCAGATGATTGACATCTTGATTCCTTACCTGTTAGCATAGCTGACTTCTTGATTACTGTCACCGAAGTCTGCTTTTTGCTTTACTAGAGTTGCCAACAAGGTAGTGACCTGTGTAGTTGGTGCGCTCTAGATGATCTGTCAACGGGGGCGTGACCACAATGTGACTAGACCAATATTGACCATACTGTGAGGGCACGAAGCTAAAAAACCACCACCTGACCTAACCTCTCGAAGTTAGTCCCTAAACTTCTAGGCTAAAGAAAGGGAAGGCGCCTCAAGCAACAACCCTTCAACCATAAACCAACACCAAAATTAAAAAGCACACCTACCCCTTTTCTATAGGGTAGTATTTGTGCTGCTCCCTGCCCCCAACACCATTTCTGCGGATATGTATGGTCCAAGCGACTCGCAGTTCTCATATGCCGTCTTCACATCCCGCAGGTAATGTGAAGCAAACACAGAGTTGCTTCGCCAAAAGGTAGCGCTAATGATATCATTAAGTGCCATTTCTTTCGAAATGCCATTGAAGTCGCAACCGCTCTCACTTCATTGGGCTTTTATTTTCAAAAGCTTCATATCACCATCCGAGCAGGACGCATGGGCCTCCGTGATGTGTTTCGCAAAAAGAATGCCAGTGCATTCTCGACATAGAAAGGTCGGGTCTCTTAACAGAAACACCATAAGTTCTCAGAGGACCCCGACAATCTTTGTCTTTTGCATGAAAATTTGAGAGCCCTGACAGGGCACAGGACTCTCTCTGGCTCTTGTCCGATGAACTCTGTTAACCCCTTGATTTCAAAGGTTTTTTGGCCAGGGGTTGGAGATGGGTTCTCATCTCTTCGCTAAGATTAGGATCCAAGGAGCACACTGCACTGTGTCCTCTGAAACCCACCTCTTACTAATTGCTTGAATTTCACTAACTCTCTTTGCCGTGGCAAGAGCAGTTAGAAAAATCGCCTTTCTAGTAGTGTCTCTCAATGAGGCAGCATGCATAGGTTCAAAGGGAGCCGACATCAAGAATCTTAGAACTACATCAAGGTTCCATGATGGAACCTTTGGTTGTAGTACTTTGGTTGTCTCAAACGATCTCAAAAGATCGTGAAGATCTTTATCATTTGTCAGATCTAATCCTCTGTGGCGGAAGACAGCTGACAGCATGCTCTTATATCCTTTTTTATTGGTGGGCACTGCTAATTTGTCCACATTTCTCAAATGCAGGGAGAAACTCAGCGATTTGGTTCACAGAGGTCGTGGAGGAGGAAATACCTTTCCTCCTACACCATCTCCTGAGACAGTCCACTTCGACTGATAAACTGCTCGAGAGGAAGCTCTTCTCTGCATTGGCAATAGCTCTGCCACTGATCTTGAAAAACCTCTCGCTCTGGCCAACTTCTTGATAGTCTGAACGCAGTCAGACTCAGAGCGAGAGTTTCCGTGGTACCTCTCGAAGTGGGGCTGTTTGAGAAGATCGACTCTCTCTGGCAGGGTTCTCGGGAAGTCTACTAGAAGAGACATGACCTCCGTGAACCAATCGCTTGAGGCCAAAAGGGGCGATCAGAGTCATTCTCGCTCCTGGCGACGCCGCAAACTTCCTTATTACCTCTCCTAAGAGTTTGAAACGGGGGAAAGGCGTACACATCCATCCCCGTTCCAGTAACCCATAGGATGCATCTACCGCTATTGCTTCCGGGTCGAGAACTGGAGAGCAATAAATCGGAAGCCTCTTCGTTTTCGAGGTTGCGAAGAGGTCGACTAGCGGCCGTCCCCACAACTTCCATAGCTCTTGACAAACTTCTAGATGTAGGGTCCATTCTGTGGGAAGCATCTGATGTCGACGGCTTAAAAGATCCGCTCGAACATTTTGAATTCCTGAAATGAAACCTTGTCAGGATCACTATGTTTCGAGCCTTCGCCATAGAAGGAGTCTCTCGCTATCACGAACAGTGACCGAGAGTGTGTCCCCCCCTGCTTTTTTATGTAAGCGAGAGCCGTAGTGTTGTCCGAGTTGATCTGGACAACTCGGCTCACCAATCGTTCTTCGAAGAACTGAAGAGCCAACCGAATAGCCTCCAACTCTTTTAAGTTTATGTGCCAGGACCTCTGTTCCCCTCTCCAGAGGCCTGACACTTCCCTTCCTTTCCTAGTGTCGCTCCCCAGCCCACCCTGGAGGCGTCTGAGAACAACACTAGGTTCGGGGCTCAAAAGCTTGAGGGACATCCCGTTCCGAAGTTTGGTCGGATCTTGCCACCACTTCAGATGATCCTTGACCGTTTTTGATATAATCAAAGTCGAGTCTAGATTCTTGTCTTTCCAGTTTTCTGCCATAAAAAACTGGAGTGGCCTGAGGTGCAACCTCCCCAGGGAAACAAACTTCTCCAGCGAAGAAATGGTCCCAGCAGACTCATCCATTCCTTCGCCGAGCATGTTTCTTTCCCTAAGAAGGCTAACACTTTCTCTAAGCATCTCTGCTGACGTTCCTTTGATGGAAAAGCTTGAAAAGCCGCTGAATCCATCTGAATCCCCAGATACACGATGGACTGCGTGGGGATCAGATGGGACTTTTCGTAATTTACTATAAGGCCCAGGGCCTTCGTCAGCTGTAATGTCGTCTGAAGGTCCTCCAGGCACCTTGACTTCGAAGGCGACTTGATTAGCCAGTCGTCCAGGTAGAGCGAGACTCTTATTTTCGATAGGTGAATCCATTTCGCCACATTCCGCATGAGGAAAGTAAAAAACCATCGGCGCCGTACTCAGACCGAAGCACAGAGCCCTGAACTGGAAGACCTGTCCTTTTAAGACGAACTCAGGAACTTCCTTGATTGGGGATGGATCGGGACGTGGAAATAAGCGTCTTGAAGGTCCAATGAACACCATCCAATCCCTGGTCTCAAGGCTCCTAGCACAGACTGAGAAGTTTCCATCCTGAATTTTTCTTTCTTTACAAAATGTTCAGTCTGCTGACGTCTAGGACAGGTCTCCATCCCCCAGACTGCTTCGGAACCAGGAATAACCTGTTGTAGAAGCCTGGGGAATCCAGCATCAGAACTTCCTCTACGGCCTTCTTTTCCAACATTTGATCTAGAAGGTCGAGTAAGATCTGTTGCTTCTCTGACTGGTATGCGGGCGACAGGTCTATCGGCTTCGTGCTCAAGGAGGCGTAGAGAGGAAAGGGATCTTGTATCCTCTCTCGATCACATCTAGGGTCCAGGTGTCCGCCCCTATCGTCCTCCATGCCTGAGCAAATAAGGTGAGTCTCGCACCTACAGGTGCCTGAAGGGCAGAAATGTCAATTTTTTCCCTTCTTGGTAGAAGAGATCTTACCTCTCTGAAGGACCCCCTTCCTCTCGAGGAACCTCTAGAGGAAGGTGCTCCACGAAACGGGCTTAAATTTCTTCTTGGGTGCTGGAGCTGTTGAAGTAGAAGCCTGAGGAGTAGTCGTCTTGAAGATTGAGTCAAGAGGTCCCTTGTTGCTTTTTCTTGCAAATTTACCGACAGATCCTTAATCATGGACTGCGGAAATAAATGCGTAGAGAAGGGGGCGAATAATAACTCCGCTTTCTGAGCGGGAGAAACTGCTTTCACCGTAAAGCTACAATAGAGAGCTCTCTTTTTAAGCAGACCTGTAGCAAAATGAGATGCTAACTCATCATAGCCATCCCTTACTGCTCTATCCATACAAGCTAGTACTCGAAAGCTCTTCTAGGCGAAATTGAGTCTTGACTCCTCGATTGTACATCCAGCCGCCCCGAGGCACCAATCTAAAAAGTTAAACACCTCTAGCGTCTTATATAACCCCTTGATGGTGATGATCCGTCTCCGTCATTGTCCAGGAAACCTTAGCCGATGACAAATAAGACCTCCTTGGAGCGTCCACCAAATTGGCGAAATCTCCTTGAGAAGAGGACGGTGCCTTCAATCCTGCTTCTTCTCCTGTCTCGTACCAGATCCCGGCTCTCCCTTTCAGTCTAGATGAGGAAGTGCAAAAGAAGTCTTCCCTTTAACCTTCCTTGAATCCATCCAATCCTGGACTCTCTTAAACGCTCTCTTCGCGGAGAGCGAAGTGGCCATCTTAACGAAGCCAGGGGCCTTCCTGCCTTCGATGAAGCAAATTGTGAAGGTGGAGAGAAAGGAATTGGCGCTTGAAAATTATCTGGAATAATTTCTTAAGTAAATCCGTCAACGTCTTATAGTCTGACGACGCTGAGCATTTGGTTCGTCATCATCAGTAGGGCAGCGATCACTAGACGAATCCTTCTCTTGGTCATCAGCGCCTTTCAAAGATCGCGATGACTTCGACACTTTAACCTGAGAAACATCCTTACGTTTCGGACTCAACTGTTGATTGTCCTGGAAAGCGTCCGATATGCAAGGCGCCGTGCGTTCTGAGAAGCGTCCTGCAGAGCGTCCTGATGTGAAGAACGCCGTGCGTCCTGAGAGCGTCTTGCTGAGCGTCATGATGTGAAGGACGCCGTGCGTCCTGAACGCGTCAGCTTGAGCGTCTTGCTGAACGTCTGATATGTAGGACGCCGTCGTCCTGAACAGCGTCAGTTGGAGCGTCTTGCTGAACGTCATGATGTAGGACGCCGTGCGTCCTGAACAGCGTCAGTTGGAGCGTCTTGGAGAGCGATCCGCGCGTCTTGAAAAGCTTCTCCTCGAGTCTGGTAAGCGCTTCGTTGTTTAAGACGTCGAGCGTGATCATCAACATGCAAAGCTTGACGTTCCGATCTTGATTCTTGAGCGTTCTCGGCCTTTTGACAAAGACGCTGGCCGCTTGTGCGACAACTCACGTCTCTGTCAATTCGTCTCTCCTAGACGCCCTTTCATGAGGGGAACGTAATCACGTTTCTCTAATGCGTCGGCTACTAGGAGTAGACTCAAAGGCCGAAAAACGCGGAGTAGGAGCCGGGGACTGCCTAGTTCTCTTAACAGGCAGCCACCTATCCTTCCTTCTATGACTAGTTTCTGCCTCCTTTCTCTCAAAAAAGGAGGCTAACTGTCTCTGCATTTCCCAAAGCATTTTCCTTGAAGGGGAAAGTTCTCGATCAGGAGAAGGACTCATCCTGTGCGAGGAAGATGGGCGAGGGATGCCCACCTTTCCTTCAACTCAGGAACAAGCTTAGAGCGACTTGGACCGCTCGAAAGAGTCCTCCCCTGATGAAGCCTTGTTCCTTTTCTGTGGCGGAAAAGCTTCAAAATCTTCAGGTGACGAATCTACATAACGATCAGAAGGACGTGAAGCGTCCTCTTCTCTGAAACCTCTCTTAAGAGGGCGACAAGAGCGACGGCCGCCTTGTGCGACAACTTGCGCCCTGCTGCTCTCCCTCGAGAGGTCTTCCGAGCGTCCCAACCTCGGCGAGGAGAGGAAGTCTCGGAAGAAGAGAAGCACTCTTTAAGTATTCGTGCCCGTGCACGAACACTGGCAGCCTGAGATTCGTCCTCAGTTTCTGCCGAAGGGACGTCAGACCGGTCATTAGATCCCGTAACCCTCCTTCGGCTTTCGGCTGCCCTCTCCCTAAGGCCTGGGAGTCCGGCAGGGGCCTAGGCCTAGAGCATTATGGACCGATCTGACACCCCTTCCACTACACTAGATGCACTAACACTTTTATCACAATTCACATTTGACTGTAGAGCAATCACTTTAGATTTCCAAGGCGCGAATCGACTCCATGATCGTAACTAATACGCTTCCTTCTGCAGACACTTCCTGATTGTTCGGAGGCAATACAACAGGATCTGGTTGAATTACATCTACAGGAGGATTTAATGGAGCTACAATTCTACCTTGACTTCTACTCACAGAAGCACTCCTAGAGGAAGACCTCCTGATTCTATCACGCTCAAGCTTTTTCACGTAAGAATCATATGCCTTCCATTCAATTTCAGTCAATTGCTCACACTCGATGCATCTATCATTCAACATACATACATGACCACGACATTTCGAGCACACTGAATGAGGGTCTACCGAAGCTTTCGGCAACCTCACCTTACATTCATGCACCTTACACACCCTGAAGCTAGCAGCGCTAGATCCAGACATCGTAATCAAAGAAAGTCAAAGCCAAATTCAAATCAAATCCACTATCACGTATGCCAAGCCAACAAGCCAAATCAAAACCAAAAGTCAATCAGAATACTCAAGTTAGCACAAGAAGTTTCAAAATCCTAGGCGGAGGTCTGTAAAACAGTTGTTTACCGACCGGCGACAGAGAAAAATCTGAATAGAAAATGGGAATGATTTCCTGATTATCCGCCTCCCAGCGGCGGGAATGGGTACTAACCCACCTGGGCCGCCCCACTGCGTGTGCCGGGAGTTTTTGAAATTCTGTCGGACGTCGAGAATACAGCTATATATATATCTGACAGGTAAGTTTCATGAACAAACCCTTTTTTCCAGTTCCCAGATTTAAACAAACTACAGTACTCTAATGGATGTTAGCACCTTGTGATAACAGTCGTGAGATGCAGGTGTCCATGGCAAATAAGTGTTATTGTTAATAGGGCTTAGTTTTTCCAGACCTCCGAGTCTCAAGTAGACACTTCTCGGGCTGGTTCTCAGGGATTAATCCTGAGGAGAAGGAGAAGGGAAAAAAATTTAAAAAATTAAAAAAAAAATAAAATTAAATAAATTTTTAAAAAATTATACTTTATTTGAGAAACGTGTCTTATTTAAAAAATTTATGAAGTTATTAATTGAAAAATCTTTGCTTTCAACAAGAATACTTTTCATTTTTGAATTCTGTAGATAAATTGATCTTGGCTGGGTCCAATTTGGGCACTCAATAAGTAAATGCTGTACTGTCATGGGTGTTTGACATCTATTACACTTTATTGGGTCAGCATGTGGTGTTGACATTAAGTGATCACCTCTTTTGATCTTTCCTCCTGTGAGGATGTCCTCCATGCATACACTTCAGTTTTTATGTTTTTAAGTTTATTTGTTGTTGGCACTAAGGCCCATTCTCTTTTGTAAATCAATGGTTTAACAGATGTTATCCAGTCTGAGGCAAATAAGTGACCATCATATGCAATCTTTCTGCTACAATGACTGTAGACAACTTACTGGGAGGAGTTTGCCTAATGACCAGGTAGGTTCTGCTATAACTACCAGACCAATCACCCAAATTAGGAGTTTGTTCTTAAACAGTAGGAAAAAATTGCAAAACTTTTAAGATAGTAGAATTGTAGCTGGATAGAGGAAAAAGACAGTAAGTACCAAAGAGGAAGTACAGTTTGGGGTCAAAGGATCACCACAATGGACAAATGATAATTACTACAGTATACCATACAAGGAATTATGTGAGCCCTAATTCCTTATAGTGAGCCATATCCAGCACCAGCAACCCACTTGCTGTTTTTGTTCATTTGTTCCAATCTCACCTCCCTAAACCCACAGGTGCCTCCTGCTGACTCTGTAACCCGATCCTAGAATTTTCCATACCTTTCATTCACGCCCTGAACTTTTGTGTATTTAACCACAGCCCATATTTGTACTTTTAACATGAACATCAGTCTTGCCATGATTTCTATTTACTAGATTTATTAAAATTTACATAGTGAAAGCATCTACACAAATTTTGAAATTACCAAAGAGTTGAAAAAGAAAGAATGCTAAGTCTATTCACTCTTCCTTATCTGTGAATGAATGTAGTAGCATCAAATGTAATAGGTAGATGGTAACACGGGACATACTTAGGATTGTAAGAAGTCAAGAAGTAAAGATAGATGATAGTGTTACAGTTAACAGAGAAACTTGGGAGTCGCACTGTAAATATACATGTAACCGAGACCAAAATACTTATCAATGAATAAATTCTTAATTTTTTGTGCTTTATAGTTGATAGTATAACAACCTTCATTTCAATATCTCAAGTTTCCCCTCTATAAGAAACAGCTTTCAACCTGTTTCAGCTCCTTCATTATTATGTTAATAAACTTCTCTCTGGGTTTCCTACACATACTGCTCACCTACGTCCATCCCTAGCTTTTGCAGAATAACAATAGTACTTCTTCATCTATGTTTCCTATAAAGCTATTTATCTTTTCTTAAAGTTATATCCTTAATATCACTTACGTCTTTTGCATGACAACTTAGTATTTTCAGTTAGTACTGAATACCATCTGACAAGTGACCCTTATATCACTGCATACAATGGCCTTTTTTCAAATGTTTTCTTAATCACATTATGTAACTTACTGAGTTAACATTCCATGGATAAACCATCCTTCATCATCCTCATCTAAAAGGTACACTTGCATCAATAATGTAAAATTTGTTTTACTGTATCCCAGTCAGATCACATAGGCATTTCTAAAGAAGCAAAGCCAGCTAGCACAAAAATAAATAAGTGAGGCAGTTCAAACAAGATGGCATGCTAAGAGAAAATATGAACCACTTGCTACAAACTCTAACAAAACAATGCAGTTCCAAGCATCACTGGGCATGATGCCCAACAATTTGTAAACTGATAATATGTGGTGAATAAGAATACATCTTCATAAAAGAGTAATAGTTCTTTCATGTTAAGCACCAAGTACACAGTATTTGATGTGGCATAAGAATAAATAAACATTGGTTGGCCTTTTCAACAGTATGTATATGCAAAAAAATACAGAATATTGGGAAGAATTGGCATAATGTATTTGGAAGTTGGAATTGACATTAATTCATACACTACATAAACAAACCTTTGGTATATGATGCCATAAATTATATAAATACAACATCGGCACTGATAAAAATATCATGTCATATACATATTACATACATATGTTCCTTAACATTAAAGAAGTCAACAGTATAAAAAAATATATATCAACTCATAACAAAACATCTATAAGGGATTTCCTATCTTATTTATATTCACAGGAAAATACTCTGTACTCCTGGAATTAAATTTTCAAACTTCTTGGAAAGTGGCAGAATCACTAATACCTACACACCCTGTACAAAATCTACTGATTACACATATGCACTGTACACATCTTAGGAAAAACTGCTACCATTTAGTATGATGATTAGAGGAGAACTTTTTAAATTTTAGAGCACTTTAGGTGAACTAAATGTCATAATTCAATAAATTCTAAATATGAAGAAAAGATCACAATACTATACAGATGTAGTACTTCGAGTTGAATTAATGCTTCACACTGATCAGGATGAGAGAAACCGAATGCCAAATAACATGGATACAGCTATATATTGTAATGCTATACTGTTGTTTGATCCTGCTGCTATGTTGTCATGCAAGATGAATATCCAGGAAATATTTTAAAAGAAAAATGGAGTTCTGCATTAGCAGTGAGAATCAAAAAGGCAAAGTATTTATAAACATCAGATGGGGACCGATTGGTCAGTTATAGCCCTCTTTACGATAATGTTCCCACTTGGAATGATTGAGAGCAGATATGTCAGTAAGAGCAGAAATGTCTTCCAAGTATGATGCTAAACGCACCAACTCACGGTCAGTGGCACGATTCTGATGGGCCTGACGGAATGGTCGTATCTTGAGGCCATTCTGAGGATTCATCAGGAAGTTTCGACGTAAATCATCAAACATTATTGTGTTTTTCTGACTGTAGTGCTTGAACTTACCCCACACAACACCAAGAGGTTTAACCTAAAAGAAAAAAAAACTGATTATGATACTGATAAAAAAAACTTTTCCATTAAATATAAGAAGAGATACAGCTAATATTAATTCAGACAAAATTATTCTACAACAATTATATCTAACAAAATCCATAATTTGTTCCATAAGTAAAAACCTCTTGACAGACAACTCCATCATTAAAAACCTTTTCATAGAAGCCCAGCTGTTCAACTTCCTTACTTTCAATGTTTCAGTGATCTCAGGTTACCAACGCTAGCTAAGATTAATACATATCAAATGACAAATTATCTCAACTTTTTTCATCTCTGGTGACAGCACATATTAAAGTTTGTACATAAATGCTTTCATAAGAAGTAATTCTGTTGATATTAACTTACAGACAACAACGTAATTCTAAAGTGATAATATTAATTTGCAGGCAACAACGTAATGACTGGGAAATTTTAGAAAGTAGGAACAAGTCAATTCTATTGGCAATGGAGAATCTAAATTCTAAATGCACTAGGCTAAGATTTTACAGACAAAAATTTTGTTCAAATCATTTAAAAGTAATTATGTAAACAGAAAAAATTCAAAAGTTGAAAACTGCTTGCAAAAAACAAAAAATGGATAACATAAATAGGAGTGCTAGTTCTTCTAACTGCTGATAGAGCACTGAAAATGGCTGCATAAGCACAGGGAATGATGGTTCCATTACCCTGGCAAATAAAGAAACCTGAACTTGAACTTTCAATAACTGAAGTAGGAAGATATCCCAGTAGTCCATGACCAGTAATCACGTGGTTGTGCAAGAGAGGTGGATTAACAGCCAAAGAAGACCATTCTGAACCATCCTCAGAGTTTTCAGCCGAGGTAATTTTCAAAAACTTCTTCTATTAATGAATGTTACCACATTGGGAATCATTCTAGCTGTTCAAGACCACCAACCTTTCCCAGGAGAAAATCTACTTCAGCTTATCTAAGGATAATATTCTAGTTGAATATTCAAAAGGAATCTGATCATCAGTTCCTGACAGAAAGTACCTGCAAAACTACACAAAAAT
Organism: Macrobrachium nipponense; assembly: GCF_015104395.2. NCBI lineage: Eukaryota > Metazoa > Arthropoda > Malacostraca > Decapoda > Palaemonidae > Macrobrachium > Macrobrachium nipponense. The sequence goes on from NC_087221.1 coordinate 50,472,177, forward strand.
TCTTTTATATACTGACCTCTATAACTCCATACTTTTGAGTTTCAACGGTAATCATTGCCAATGAGTCCAAGTAAAAAACAATTTTATAGTCGGGATGTGAAGAAACACCTAAGAGTTTCATCTTCTCCTCAATCCACTTCATACTTGTAGCTGACCAAATGGCAATATCATAACTCTGAAAAAAACATTTTCATTAATTTCATTTGAGATGCTATACATTAAATTCAACAAAAGGTAGTAAAAAACTAGCTACTAAACATTCATCTGATTCAGAATTTCTTGAACAACTATAAAGCAAAAACTACATGGCAATGGTGTCCTAACTTTACTTTGAACTATGCAAAATATATATACATAATATATAAATTACACAGAACCCTCATTTATCATGTAAAGTTCTACTTATCATCTAGAAACTTGTATACATAGACTACAGCTTAATTACCTAAAATGTTATTGTTATGATACAATAAAGTTTGTTCATACTTACCTGGCAGATATATATATAGCTGTATTCTCCGACGTCCGACAGAATTTCAAACTCCCGGCACACTCGCAGTGGGCGGCCAGGTGGTTAGGTACCCATTCCCGCCGCTGGGAGGCGGATATCAGGAATCATTCCCATTTTCTATTCAGATTTTTTCATACCACTGTCCCCTGAGGGGAGGTGGGTGGGTACTTTAATTATATATATCTGCCAGGTAAGTATGAACAAACTTTATTGTATCATAACAATAACATTTTTGTTCATGAAACTTACTGTCAGATATATATATGCTGAATCCCACCATTGGAGGTGGGAAGGGACAGAATAGAAGGATTTAGGAAACACCTCAAGTGAGATGATTGACATCTTGATTCCTTACCTGTTAGCATAGCTGACTTCTTGATTACTGTCACCGAAGTCTGCTTTTGCTTTACTAGAGTTGCCAACAAGGTAGTGACCTGTGTAGTTGGTGCGCTCTAGATGATCTGTCAACGGGGGCGTGACCACAATGTGACTAGACCATATTGACCATACTGTGAGGGCAACGAAGCTAAAACCACCACCTGACCTAACCTATCGAAGTTAGTCCCATAACTTCTAGGCTAACGAAAGGGAAAGCGCCTCAAGCGACCAACCTTCAAAGTTAAAAGCACACTATCCGTTTTTTCTATAGGATAGGATTCGTGCTGCTTCCTGCCTCCAATAATATTTCTACGGATATGTATGGTCCTAGCGACTCGCAGATCTCATATGTCGTCTTCACATCCCGTCGGGAGTGTGAAGCGAAACACAGAGTTGCTTCGCTCAAACGTGGCACTCAGGATATTACTGAGTGTCATGCTCTGTTGAAATGCTTCCGAGGCCGCGCCCTCACCTCGTGAGCATTTACTTTAAAAGGTTTCAATCTTTGTTCAAACATGACGAATGAGCCTCTTAGAAAGACTCCTTAAAAATAACGCCAGGGCGTTCTTCGACATGGGCAAGTCTGGTCTTTTTACGGACACCGCAGATTGTCCGAATGACCTTGACTTTCTTTAGTTTTATCAGATAAACTTGAGAGCCCCGACACGGGCACAGGACTCTCTGTGGCTCTTGCCCAATAATTTGTGCCATCCCCTTGATCTCCAGGCCTCTGGGCCAAGGGTTAGACGGGTTTTCGTTCTTAGCAAGAAGGAAGGCTTAGAGGACACCGAATTATGTCCTCTAAAGCCAAAACCTCTGATGATGCTAAAACCTCACTAACCCTCATTTCCGTAGCTAGAGTGGTTTAGAAAATTAGCCTTTCTGTCACGTGTATTAAGTTTACAGAAAGGAGAGGTTCGAAATGCTTTTGACATCAAGAACTTCAGACTACGTCTAAGTTCCATCAAGATTTCCGCAGACCTCAAAGATCGTGAAGGCTTTTGTTGTTGACAGATCCGAATCTCTGAGCCTAGAGGCCGTCAACAACATATTTCCGTATTCTACAATCGTTGGGACTGTTAGCTTATCCCATACTTCAGACGGAATGGGAAGGCGGTAAAGTCATTCACAGAGGTCAGAGGTAGGGAAGGACAGTCATTCTTCCTGCCCTATGTCCAGAAACGGCCCACTCCGATTGGTACACTGCAAAATATGTAGCACTGCTTTTGCTTTGGCAATGAGACTTGCAATTAATCTTGAAGATCCTCTCGCTTCTTGACAGTCTGAACGCATTCAGACTCAGATCGGAGAGATTTTAGGTACCTCTCGAAGTGAGGCTGTTAGAGTAGACCGATTCTCTCGGGAAGGGTCCTTGGAAAGTGCTCTCTGAAGGACGTGACCTCTGTGAATCCAGCCTCTCGAAGGCCAAACTGGGTGCGATCAGCGTCTTTCTCACTCCCTCTGACGCCAGCGATTATCTTATTACATTTCCTAAGCTTTTGAATAGGGGAAAAGGGCTAACCAACTATCCCCATTCCATACTATAGGATGGCGTCTATTGCTACCGCGATCTCGGATCGAGAATAAGGGCGCAACGTAGAGGAAGCTTCTTCGTCTTCAATATTGCAAAATCTACGAAAGGACGTCCCCAAAGTCTCCACAACTCTCGACATACTTCTAAGCGGGAGGGATTTACTCAAAAAAGTCAAACGTCAGTAGTTGCTGCCGTCGATCGAGAAGATCCGCACGGAGTGCAATCGTGTAACGAACCTCTTAAGGATCGTTAGTTCCGTGCCTATGCCGATAACCATATCTCTTTTCTTGGGATATGAGAGAGCTGCGGAATTATCTGAGATGATTTGGACCACTCGACCAAAACCTCACTCTTCGAGGAACTGGAGAGCCAACCAAATTGCTTCCAATTCTTTTTAGATTATGTGCCAGGACCTCTGTCCGGATGCCTGGCTCCCTCTCATTATCACCTGAGTGATCCTTAACCCATTGAGAGACGTTTAGAATTATCTCTAGATCTTTGATGTTATTTCAGTTCTCCTGTAGGAAAAACTGTAGAGGTCTGAATTGCAGTCTATTCAGGGAAACAGCTTCTCTCAACAAAGAAAAACATGTAAACGTCATGTATACTAAACGAGTGTCTACCGAAGGTTTCGGTAGCCTCCCCTTACCCGTTGCAGACAACAAAATCTGAAACTAGGCTACCTAGATTCAGACATCATATGCAATGAAAAAAAATTTTGTTTTAATTAATTTATGATAGCGTATGCCTAGCCACAAATCCAAGTCATCATTCAAAAAAATAAGTAGGATACTTAAGCGGCTAATGAAGTTTCAAAATCCTAGGCGGAGGTAGTGGAAACAGTGTTTTCACTACCGCGACAGAGAAAAATCTGAATAGAAAATGGGAATGATTCCTGATATCCGCCTCCCAGCGGCGGAATGGGTACTAACCACCTGGCCGCCCACTGCGTGTGCCGGGAGTTTTGAAATTCTGTCGGACGTCGGAGAATACAGCTATATATATATCTGACAGGTAAGTTTTCATGAACAAAAAGTGTACTAATTCTTAGTACCAAGAGCAGAGAGGCACCATTTACAATATGACTTGTGTAGCATACTTCAGATGTTACTTAGGTTTCTCTGCAAAGACCCCTCTGTCCCCAACTGTACTACTCTTTATTTTTCATCTGTTCCCTTTGGTCTTTTCCACCTAGCTGCCTGATTTTATTAATATTACTTACTTTGTTCTCATTTAAGAACAAGTAATTCAGGCAATCCCTAGGAAAGTATATGTAATGTGACTATGGAGTCACATTATACTAAAAACTCAAACAAATCTATCTTTATCAATTATACTTGGTCCAGCTGAAGGTAGCTTAGATATCTGGGGTAATTATTCAAACTACTTTTGTTGGCTTCTTAAGCTGAGTTAAAATCCAAGATCTTGTAAAATCTCATACATTTGGTCATGACCCCATAAAGCAATTCAGTCCTTCATTCTCAAGAAGGAATGAGAATTCCTTTCAAAAACGGGGAACGAGAAAAGTATTAATATTGTGCGTGAAAGACATAAAACATACTGAACTGTCTATGAAAATTAAGGTAAACAATGGGTAGGATTTGCACCTTAAAACATTAGGTTGGAAGAAGGGTCAAAATGAAATAGATGACTTTAATCCTATGCTTAATTTCTCTTCCAAGTGAAACACAAGAGTGGGGAGAAAACAATATGGTGTCTTGCCTAAATAAAGACAAGCAAAAGAATAACACTAGCAGTTCCTCCCTAGTGTGCATGAACATAATCAGTCATTAAGTGGTTTTATGGTTATTATTCTTCCCTCTGTAATAATACATCAAGACATTTCATATCTGGGGAATCCGTGACTTCAAGCTAACGTTGCCTATGATTAATAGGTTCACCATTAAAACAACAGGGAATTTAACAAGAAACTTCTCCTTAATAACAATTTTATCATCACCAGGAAGCATTGATAAAAAGATATAAATACGTGTAGTTAACTGTTTACATATCAAAGCAGAAACACAAAAACCTAATTTTACCTTGTATGCAGAAGTAAGGAATTCATGTAAAAAAGGCCTCATAAGTTCTGCTCCAGTTTCAGCTGTTGAACGATGATCAAATAAGGTGTAATCAATATCAAGAACTAGTAATTTCTTACCAGGTCTCATATCATTCAAAATTTTGACTTCATACTCCCGTACCCTCTTCTCCACCTGCAATAAAACACAAAATAAATTCCAACCATTCAGACAATTCATTAACACTAATAAGAGGCAAAATACAGAAGCTACCTGCTAAAGTATATTCAAACACTTTACTAGAAATATGACATTTCAGCATTATCCTTTATATTTTAGTTTACTGAATTGGATGTTATAACTCGGAGAATGCCTAAATCATACAATGCATACAGCTTTAAAAATTTCTTCAATTGTCTTTTTGAAGAGTAAAATTTATAATACATCAATAAAAACTTCTGGCATGGCTTAAAAAACCTTGCCAAAACAAAAGTAAACAAACATGGGCAGGCTGTCTTTCAGCAACATTCCAACCCCTCCCTAATACAATAACATGATAAAAGCTGGTCTACCTGAATTAAATTTCTCTTTACTGTAAAGTACTGTGCCCCATTCAAGGAAATTTGATCACTTTCTAGGGCAAAAGATTTTTCCGTTTTTCCCTGAACAAAACGCTTAAAATGAGAAGTTTTGCCTCTTGGTATCATATTTTCCAAAGCAAGAGCATAAGAAAGGCTTAAATATTTCAAAAATTACAACACAGCCTCAAAACTTACCTTTTGCAGATACTCTGAACGATTCTCTATTGCAACTTCTTCCTCTTCAATATCGAGGTCATTTATAACAGGTGGAAGATTCTCTGGTATTCGCTGAGCTTCTTCGACACTTGATTCAAGTGAACCCATCATCATTATCTGATAGTTGAAGGTTGTACTAGTTAAAATACAGTTCTATGCTTACACAAACTGCTACAAAAACATTTCTCTTAATAGCTTGACTTTAAGGTAACAATGACAATCATACACATACAGATTTATTTCAATATATTTTGTTTCTTAGCACACAAACCTGAATCTTTCATGATTTACCCACCAAACGTAGAGGACATATGCATTTCAAAATCGACTAAGTATGGGGAGGATACCAATGACTTACACAGCCATCTTCCAATTGAGCCTTTTCATCTGCTTTACTTCAAATGACATTTATCTTGGTTTTGCTTACGTTGACATTCAATCCTCTCTTCTCCATTCCACTTGCCCATCTTTTGAACATAGTAATTCATTTCTCTAGCTCTACCATTTGCATATACTCCACAAACATTATTACTATGATAACTAATGAAGCTCTGACCCTCTTCTTCCATTTTGCTCCCCTGATTGTTTTTCTTTGCACTGAGTTCATTTCCTGTATTACCTCAATGTAAAGGCTACTCTTGATGCTCATTCTGGTACAACACCAAATTAACAGTTATGTATATAATATTTTAAAAATTTCTTCCTCTAAAATGTACTAATTCTCTTTTGATTATTATATCAATACACTTCTCCTTCTCACCTTCCATTAACATGTTTTACATGCTGGTAACCTGATTAACATGGATTTTAGTAAATCACTTGTGATTCCCAATGATTTCAGAACTTTTACACCTTTCCACTAACCTAACTTTTGGGTGTCCCTCAGACATGACATACTTTCTTTAATAAGGTTCATATTAGTGTAAAAATATGAATACATAAGTAAAGTTCTATTTTTTATCAAATCAACATTAAGAACTGTTTAAAAAATAAGTTTTAGTACATTAAAATAACAAAGCTGGAAGAGCTATAGTCAAACTCAGCCTTTTTGGCCACTAAGGCGTTGGCCTTGTTTACTCTGGATTTTACACACCGTTGCCACTTCTCTCAAGGTAGGTACTTCCGCTCCACCTTTCTCTCTCTCTCTCTCTCTCCTCTCTCTCTCTCTCTCTCTCGGGGAAGAAGAGTGCTCTTGGTTTGTAAACACGCTTTGTGTGAGCTCTCTATATAATGAATGAGTTTTTGTGCAAGTTCTAGTGATACTACACCTTTCACTGTGTTATATAAGTTACAGTAAGACTCAGTGACCATTTTATTAAAAACAGTGTGTATATAGGATTTTTATACTAGTCTGTAGTTATGATATAAAAACTCATTCCTCGTGGCATACCCACTTGGTCGGCGGCGCCTCAGTTCGCGCATGCGCAGTGTACGTGTGATGTCACTATTGTGACGTGAAAAGGGTGCGGCTTCACTTATAATGGATTACTCCGGACCAGCCTCTGTTTCTGAGGTTGAAAATGATCTGCACCTGACTGATGATGAGGATGTAGATATGACTCATTGGCCACCACTCACACAATCTCTTCCTCATAAGCCCTCCAGTATTGTTGCTAATTCCCCCATGAAGCGCCCAGTGGATTATGGGTCAGATACAAGCAGTGCTCCACAGTCTCCTGCTGCTAAAACATCCAAATGTCAAGAGATTTTCACTAGACAAAAGAGTGACGTCACTCTGCCTCACCCCCCTACACGACTTGCTTCCTCTGCTACTCCAGCTTTTGCTCCCCGTGATGAATATGTTAGGTTGGTCTTCAAAGAAAATTTGAGCACTGACACTAAACTACGATGGCTGACTGAAGTAAACAGAACATTCAATCTTGATAAGAAGCTGGCAGAGGTGAAGATATCTACTATCACATCTAAATTTGTATATATTGCAAGGAGTCTTGAGGACATCATTGGCAGGGTGAAGGGTGGTGAATTTCTGTCCATAAGCCTGGATATTCAAGATTCAATAGACAGACCCCGTAAGTATTTAACATATCTCATTACTCGTTACCCTATTGAAGCAGACCCTAACCTTGCTAAGGAACTGCCTGGTGTATACAGTGCACAAAGATTTCTTCAAAATGGGAACCCTATTAATCGCATTGTCATCACATGGAGTCTACTAGAACCACCACCATCTGTTTATGAGTTTTCCTTCCTCCCTTGCCTCCCTCCTTGTGAATTACGCAGGATGAAGGATGATCAGCCAAACTGTTTCAATTGCTGGGGTACTTGCCATATCTCCCGATATTGCTCTGCCTCACCTAAGTGTACCTGGTGTGCTGCAGCCTATTCCACGCGCACCTGTCCATACCGTAAACCTGTTACTAATGCTTCCACCTCATTGTCAGAATCATCATCAACTCCAGAGACTGTGCATTGGAAATGCCCTCGTTGTGGTGAAGCAGGAGTTAATGTTTGGCATGGATGTTCCAGACGGTCGCGCGCTGCCACGCAGTCACTTCCACTGACACCACCACCACAACCAGTGTCAACCTCCTCGTTATGCCCTCCTGAATCAGCTGAAATTTCAAAACTTCATAAGGCTGTTGCTGCCTTGGAATCACACTGTACAGCACTAACGAAACGCTTTGATGCTATTGATGCACGCTTCGATAGCTTGATCGCTCAGCAGGCTACCAATGCAAGTAACCTCGACACACTAGTCAAGGCACAACAAGTTCTCATAACCTCTGTTGCCTCACTTACTGAGAAGCTAGATACTGTTGCCTCTTGTCTTGAAAGGGTCAGTGGCCTCCTGCCAGCTCAGCCTCCTACACTTGGTGCACCATCTAACAGTGCATCTTCTCCGGTACATGCTCGACCTGTCTCTAGCAGCATTAAGGGTAAACTTTGCTAGACTCATGCAACTACATGTCCTTTCATGGAATGCCCTTGGAATTAGACAATACTCCAGACTCACTGCACTCAGGACATATGTTTATCGCCATCACCCACAAGTAATATTTATTCAAGAAGCCTTCCCTGGTGGTGCTCAGCCAGGTGACGAAGCTCCAACACTCTCCGGTTATGTTTCATATGTACATCATGTCAGGAATGGTCTTATTACTTACATCCACTCTTCTCTCCCTCATCAACTCCTTCGCTCATCAGCAGATATTAACATGACCTTCCAACTTTTTCAGGTTAAGATAGGTGATGGTCATATTCGATTATGCAATGTTTGCTCTCCCCCTGGCTTAATTAACCTCTCAGCACTTCCTACACCTACAAACCTTGGCATGACCTACATGGATGATTTCAATGCCAGACACCCAGATCTTGGTGATGTCTCTCCGATTCCCAACCGCAGTGGAGTTCCTCTGCTCAACTACATCAATCGTTACCATTTAACCCATTGGGATACAGGTGGTGCCACACACATCCGGGGAGGGGGGGTGGGGGGCCACTCTTGATCATATCCTTACATCTGGGCTCGTGGCATCACATGTCTCCTGTCCTTCTGTTCCCTCGCTCTTTTCTGACCATGTTGCCTTATGTCTACAGTACGCAATACAGACTCATCCAAGTGACCCCTATCATCGTACCCGCATCACCATTCCACCCAAGTACTGCCCAACATACATTTCATACATCTCCTCTCTCCTACCTACCTTTGATAAACACTCTCCAGAACACCTGTATAATTCTTTGGTAAAAGCTACCCATGACTTCTATCAACTATATATTGTCAGACCTCAGATTAAAAGTCATCCTGTTGCCCATGCCTGGACCTTGGATCAACGCATTAAGCAGGCAGAGAGAGTTGCGGCCGATGCTGGCCTTGCCTTTCAGACACAACCGACACCTAATCATCTACTTCAATATCTCTCTCTCTCTTTCTTGTGTTCAGCCTCTGACCACCATTCTTTATTTGTTTTGGAGCAAATCCTTCTAACTGTCCTTTTGCTTACTTTGGCAGCTTTGGCTGTGTCCGCCGTTGGCCTTTTCATATAAAAAGTACCGATTAACTTTATAAATTATTTCCTTAGTCTGGCTGTGCAGGCGGGGGCAGCGAGAAGTGGGAGATGTTTACATGGTGGTCCGTGACATGGGCTGAGGTGGCAACGGAGCACTAACCCAGCACAGAGGTGTTGTCAAATCTCAGGAAAACATTTTTAGTAACATTACTTTTCCCATCAAAAACTTAGCCATTCTTAAACATATGAAGTTTTATTATGAAACAGAGTAATTACCACATATTTAGTTAGCATAAAAAATATCTGAGACATTTCTTCATCACTGTCGTGGCGTATTTAGAGAACTGTGGCAACTGTGCGGCCAACGCCTTAGAGGCCGAAAAGGCTGAGTTTGACTGTAAATAATGAAGGCTGAATTTGACTATAAATAACAAGTACAATGGAAACATACCTTAGTTCCTGGGCGTAACCCAATTGTTCCCATTTTTGTGTCATCATCAGGTGTCTTCCCTAAAATAAAACAACAAATTGTAAAAACATTTTTTGTACTATAATACAATGACAAAAGTAAATCAATCATATTAACTCTTTCAAAACCAACAAGAAAAAATTTGACTTTTATACAAAAAGTCAGTGACATGTAGCTACTACATATTTCCTCCATTACACCACAAGCCAGCAGAGACCAGAGCAGCCAAGACAATAGTAAAGCATCCAGCCTAAGCCTGATGGTGACCTCAATGGAGGATACCAGAGGCCAAGGAGTAGCCTAGGTCACTTTCCCAAACCCATTCCCTTTACAAACAAGCCTGATGAAAATGTTTCTCTAACTCACACTCTATGGGTTCTGCTGGCAAGCAACCCTTAGGTCCAACAAACTCAAATACAGGCTGATTAAGACCTGCCAAAGCAGAGAGAATGCATCAGCCTAACCCAAATTACCTTCAAACCTCAAGCCAGTATCTAACTCAGTACCTAACACCAAGGAAGAAAAGAGTTACGGATCTGGGATCTCAGAGACAATGTTACGGTGTCGAAATATCCTGGAAAGGGTTGACACAATGTTACGGCCTCTGAGAGAGGTCCGCTTCAGGTTCGATATGAAATAAAAAAAAAATATATTTTTTAACACCAACAGTTGAAACTGGGGATACGAATATAGAAAGAAACACTAACACAACAAAGGTTTATTTACAAGCTTACTAACAAAGGTAAATCAGAATGGTATCTCCTATTTACATAAAAAGATAGAATCTTACACTGCATGAACTGGGGGAACAGTGAGGCAATTCAAATACTTGCGGATCAGTTTAGTAGTTCAAAGCGATGGCTTCTCCAAAAGTAGAGCAACAATTGCAGACGTCCTCTTGACTCCGTATTGCAGAAACTAGTCTACTTGAAAGGCAGGAAATACCCAAAACCTCTAGCAGGACCTTTTCTTATCTGCAGTCTGCTCGACGTCGAGATAACACGAGATAATTCGTCCACTCCTGAAGACGACTAGACCAATATCCAACCAACTCCCGAACAACTCTTCTTTTGATTGATACTTCGTCGGTTCCTTCGTCTCTGGTCTCTCTCTGACGATCACTGCTGCTGATCTCTCACTGATAATCTGATCCGTGGCTCTTACTTCTACGATCACTGCTCTCCAAAGTTCGTTCGTCGTATTTATACGGCACTCAGGGGGCGCAGCCTACGGCGAGCGTCACAGACTCCCGAGTTTACTAGGACTCCCTAGATGAATCTAGACGAGGTATTGCATCAGAAATCGCGGCGTTTCTCACGTAACGACGGCGCGTTTTTGCGCTCCACAACACGCCCGACGATTCCAGAACAGCCGCGAGAAACAGGTTACAGGCGCCTCCAACACGGGCGCGAAAACCTCCTTACTGCCGAACTTCTCGAAAATGCGTTCTCCTTTCCTTTATCTTCCTTTGCTATGAAGCAATTACCATCACAAAAACCATATATGGAAATGTGTAAAAACTGGTGAATAGGAGCCAACAAAGCTTTTATCTGATAAAAAGATGACAAAACTCTTCGCCTATGTGAGAAGTGGGATCATAAAACACCACAAAAACAAAAACAAAATTGCTAACAATGCTAGACAAAAACAACAGTTACATCAGAAAACCTACAAAGAACATAAAATCAATAAAAGATGGTGAATGTCATAAACATAAGAAAAGACGTAAATATAAACAAAACTGTAAATATTCCAGTCAGAAACTGGCGGGACCAGGCACAGTAGCAGTCTCCAGTTTTATCTAGGTCTAGTATACAGTAGCTATTCGTTAGTTTAAACTGCCCTTCCCACTCCAAAACCTAGCATGAAAAAAAAAAAAAAAAGTGCCAAAATAGGCTAGGATAACCATTGACTACATTCGACCATCCAACAGTGATATTGGGTTTCATGTTGGTGAGACCCAGGACTAGGCTATACCATATAGGGAGAAACACCGCAGTGGATCCAGCGTGGATCAGCCTTATTCACTCAATATTTAATTGGTGAAACAAGACAAGCATACCATTCAAAAGATTGAAGTTTCGTCAACATAATATGATATATGAAAGTGCCATAAGAACTACAATATGCATGTGAGGTCTTTGTAAAATGTTTTCAAGGCAGTTTTGAAATCCAATATGGTGGCAACCGTGTGAGGTGTCGTTTGTAAGCGCAGCAGAGCCACCATCTTTCCCAGCCTTCTCAGCACTCATTTGAACAATGTTATCTTATATATGTAACGTTTATTGATCTTACTCAAGATTGCAGTTGTAATAGGCACAATAAAAATGGTATTGTTATGATACAATAAAGTTTTATGCATACTTACCTGGCAGGTATATATATGCTTATTCCTCTTGACGCACTGGCAGAATTTCAAAACTCGCGGCAACCGCTAGTACACTGGTAGTTCAGGTGATGGCCACCCCGCTCCCGTGGCGCTGGTACTTGGAACTATTCCCGTTTTCCTCAGATTTTCTCTGAACCCTGTCTCCTGAGGGGAGGAGGGTGGGAATTTAATTATATATACCTGCCAGGTAAGTATGCATAAAACTTTATTGTATCATAACAATACCATTTTTATGCATGACACTTACCTGGCAGGTATATATATAGCTGATTGACACATTTGGAGGTGGGTCATAGACAGCAACATCGTCATAATTCAAAAATTAACTAAATTTTTAGAACTATGTATTATGTTCCTTACCTGCTAAGGTAGCTGACTTCGTAGGTCCTGCCTCTTAGCCTGCTAAACCTTAGTAGCTCTCAACTAGGACGTGACCTGTTTTGTTGAGAAAGCTAACAATAAGGGCCTGACAACTGGACGTGACCATTTGTTGACAGAGACCCTAGCCCTCATTTACCACGGGCATTCATGCTAGGAAAGTTAGTCACCTGAACCACACACACATATAATAAACACTAACAACAGACTGAGCTGGTCTTAACCTTCTCAGACAACCATAAAAACACTATAACCTAATTAAAATAAAAACCTAGCATGTTATTAGGTTATGGGTGGAAACTCCTTTGCCCAGTACTGTACCTGAGGATACATACGGCCTAACGTTTGACAATTATCAAAAGTTGTCTTCACTTCTCTAAGGTAATGAGAGGCAAACACAGAGTTTGTCCTCCAATACGTTGAATCTATAATGTCCTTGAGGGCTAAATTTTTCCTGAATGCTAAGGACGTAGCTACTGCTCTCACCTCATGAGCTTTAACTTTAATTATACCGAAGCATTCCTCCTGACAAAGCAAATGAGCATCCGTTTATGACTTCTCTTACAAAGAAAGCCATTGCGTTTTTAGACATAGGTCTAGTAGGATCTTTAACAGAGCACCACAGAGAACATGAAGTTCCCCTAATGCCTCTTGTTCTTTCTACGTAAAACCGTAAGGCTCTTACTGGGCAAAGAACCCTTTCTTGTTCTTGACCTACCAGATCAGCCAGTCCTTCAATCTCAAATGATCTTGGCCATGGATGCGAAGGATTCTCATTCTTGCTAAGAACTCCTGTTGAAAAGAACAAACTGCTTTGTTGTGCTTCCATCCTATTTGCTTGTCAATAGCTTGCAGCTCGCTAATCCTTTTAGCTGTAGCTAAGGCTACTAAGAAGATAGTTTTCTTCGTTAGCTCTCGCAAAGGCGCACTGCCCATAGGTTCGAACTTCCTCCGTCTCCAAGAATTTGAGAACGACATCCAAATTCCAAGAAGGGGTTCTGCACCGTCGATCCTTCTTTGTATCAAACGATCTGAGGAGATCTCTAAGATCTGCGTCATTGGACAGGTTTAAACCTCTGTGTCTAAACACTGCAGACAACATACACTTATAGCCTCTAATCGTCTGATTAGCCAAACCTAGTTCTTTCTTCAGGTATAGCAGGAAATCTGCAATCTGTGTCACAGAGGTACTGGATGAAGAAATCTTCCGATTCTTACACCATTTACGGAAGTTCTCCCACTTCGACTGGTACACTTTGATAGTCGATGCCTTCGTGCTCTGCAACTGCCTTCGCTGCTTCTCTAGAAAACCCCCTCGCTCTGACAAGTCTTTCGATAGTCTGAACGCAGTCAGACCCAGAGCGAGGGTGTTCTTGTGGAACCTGTCGAAGTGGGGTTGTTTGAGAAGATCTACTCTCGTGGGTAGACTTCTCGGAGAATCTACTGTCCATTCCAGTACCTCTGTGAACCACGTTTGGGCCGGCCAGTATGGGGCTATCAGGGTCAGCCTTGTTCCTCGACTTTCCCTGAATTTTTTCATTACCTTTCCTAAAATCTTGAACGGGGGAAAAGCGTACGCATCTAGACCCGTCCAATCTAGTAGGAAGGCATCGACTGCGACTGCAAGAGGGTCCGGGATTGGAGAACAATAGTTCGGTAACCTCTTCGTCGCTGCGGTAGCGAAAAGATCCACTACTGGAGTGCCCCAGAGCTTCCACAGTCTCTGGCATACTTGAAGATGCAACATCCACTCCGTGGAAAGCACTTGTCCGTCCCTGCTCAACAGATCCGCCCTGACATTCTTCTCTCCCTGAATGAACCTGGTGAGCAGGGTGACGTTTTCTCTCTGCGACCAAAGAAGAATCTCCTTCGCCAGGTTGCAAAGGGACAACGAGTGGGTCCTCCTTGTTTCCGTATATATGCCAGAGCTGTGGTATTGTCCGCGTTGACCTGCACCACTTTGCCGCTGATCCACGGTCTGAACGCTTTCATAGCCAAGAAGATCGCCATCAGTTCCTTCCTGTTTATGTGCCATGCCTTTTCTTCTTCGCTCCAAAGGCCTGACTCCTCCCGAGGGCCCAGCGTCGCTCCCCAGCCTGCGTCTGACGCGTCGGAAAATAATATCCGGTCTGGGTTCCTCTGCTGGAGTGACGTACCCTCTGACAACCTCTCCGGAACTAGCCACCACTTTAGTTCCTCCCTTTATCTTTGAAGGAATTGGAAACCGGAAGGAATCTGGTTGCGATCTTCTTGGCCAGACTTCGTTCAGAAAGAACTGTAAGGGCCTCATGTGAAGTCTCCCTAGTGAAATGAACCGCTCTAACGAAGAGAGTGTCCCCCAGCAGGCTCATCCACTCTCTCGCTGAGCATTGGTCTTTCAATAGGAATTCTTGCACTTTCCGTATACACATGGTCTGCCTTTCGGGTGACGGAAAAAGCCCGAAAAGTCACTGAGGATATCAGAATCCCCAAATAAACTAGTTCCTGAGAGGGGATCAATCGTGATTTTCGACTTTTTCCAGGTCACCATCAGACCCAGTTGCTGAGTTAATTCCAATGTTACGTCCGTGTCCTCCAGACATTGCTGTTTTGATTGTGCTCTTATGAGCCAATCGTCGAGGTAGAGAGAGACTCTGACTCCTGCCAGATGAAGCCACTTCGCCACATTCGACATCATTCTTGTAAAAATTTGAGGCGCCGTGCACAGCCCGAAACACAGGGCTTTGAATTGATAAATCCTTCCCTGGATCACGAATCTCAAATATTTCCTGGACCTTGGATGAATTGGAATATGGAAGTACGCATCCTGAAGGTCCAGTGTTACCATCCAGTCCCTGGTCGTACCGCTGCCAGTACTGAATCGTTCGTCTCCATCGTAAACTTGGTCTTTTCTACGAACAAGTTTAGCTGGCTTACGTCCAGTACCGGCCTCCAACCTCCTGATGATTTCGGTACTAGAAACAGACGGTTGTAAAACCCTGGGGATTCGTGATCCAGAACCGGTTCTATTGCCCCCTTTTCTATCATGGTGACGACCTGATGCCAAAGAGCCTCTCTCTTCTCTAAATCGATGTAATGAGCCCCTAGGGCTCTCGGAGCTGTAGCGAGAGGTGGTTTCTTGAGAAAGGGAATCTTGTACCCTTCCTTCGCTACCTTTACGGACCAAGGATCCGCTCCTTTGCTTTGCCAGACTTCCCAGAAGTCTAAAAGTCTGGCCCCCACACAAGTCTGGAGGACTTCTGACTCATTGTTTGGTTGAAGTTTTGGCCCCTCTTTTGGTTGGAACTCTTTTCCCTCTAAATGCTGGTCGAGCGAAAGTCCTACCCCGAAAGGGCTGCTGTGCTGTCTTCGTATCCTTCGTAGTCTTATTCATGACCTTAGAAGGTAAATACTTCCTTACAGATGACGTAAGAAGATCTTGAGTCGCCTTCTGAGTGAGGGAGAGAGATATGTCCTTAATGATCTCTTGAGGGAAGAGCTGTCCTGACAGAGGAGAGAACATCAACTCCGACTTTTGCGCGTTCGACAACTCCTTTAGCAGCGAACGAGCATAAGAGATGTCTTTTCTTCAAGACGCCTGCTGCAAAAATTGAAGCCAATTCATTAGCTCCATCTCTCAAGGCTTTATCCATACAGGACATAATACTTCTCGACAACTCGGATACTGACGACTCTTCCATCTCCGAAGTCCGAGCCAGGGCCCCCAACGACCAGTCAAGAAAAATTAAACACCTCAAAAGGTCCTAAAGATACCTTGAGTAAATGGTCGAACTCCGACGAAGTCCACCACACTTTGGCTGAATGCAAAGCATGTCTACGGGAGCTATCCACTATGTTGGAAAAGTCTCCCTGGGAGGAGGCAGGCACTCCCAGGCCAGACTTTCCCCCGTAGCATACCAAACACCAGGACTTCGAAGCCAACTTGGCCGGAGGAAATACAAAAGAAGTCTTCCCCGACTCTTTCTTCTCCTTCAACCATCATTTACGCGTTGAAGGGCTTTCTTGGCCGAAATGGACAAAGTCATTTTCAAAAACGACGATTTCTTGGCTGTCTTCGTCTTCGAAAATTGCGACAAAGGCGATGGCGGGCCTGAAGGTTGAAAATCTCCTTCAAACAAAGAAAGAAGGCACTCTGTTAGCCTCTTGTAGTCCGAAGAAGGTGCTTCCGTCTTGTCCTCTTCCGCACTCTCCGCAAATTCTTCCTCCTGCGAAGAAATATCTTGAAAACCAAGATCCTGCTGACTCTCCAATTCAGAGTCCTTATGCAGCTCCTGTTTAGAAAGCGAATGCGGCACTGACTCCCTATAAAACTCCTCTCTTCCTTGTCGAGACAATGTTTTGACTTGCTGCCGCCTGCGTCCTGCGTCCTCCTGAACGTATGCGTCCACCATGCGTCCATCACTTCTCCTCTTGCGTCCTGCGTCCTGCACTTCGTCCTTCTTAAGGGAACGCACTGCGTCCTGGATCGCGTTGTACGTCCTGCGTCCTCTTGGAGGACTTAACGGGAGAGACGAGTCCTTACGTCTAACCGAAGGTTGTTCGGGCTTCTCCCCCATGATTGAACAACTCACTGCCAATCTCTGCTGCATGTCCCGCAGCACCTCCTTCGTTTCCGGCTCCTTACGAGACTCCTGATGATGAGGAGATCGAGGACGCACCGGGCTAACACGAAGCGGCGAGCGAACTTCCAACTGACGTGAAACCCTCTTCCTTTTGATAGGGATCATCTCTTCATCCTCCGATGAAAAAATCTCAGGGCTACTCCACCCTTCTTGGTCGAAAGCCCTTTCCTCCTGTGAAGAGGACGGAAAGTATGACCTCTTGAGAGGACGCGATACTTCCGCGAACCGCCTACTCCTTCCCGAGGCTGAACTATCCGAAGAATAACGGCACTTCCCAGTTATCGCCTTTTTCTATGGCGTACTGCAGCAGCCTGGGACGTACCAACAGGACTGCCTGAAGGGACGACTGATCGCAAGTCAACCCCTCTCGCCTCCCTTCGACTGTCGACATGCCTTCTCCCTTGGGTCTGGAGCTTGACAGAGTCTAGGTCTAGGAGTACGAGAGAGACGATCAGGCGCCCCCTCCACAACACTGTCACCAAACACTTCCAACTTTGTTCTGTTAAACGTTTAATTTGGTCTCCCATGGACGCAAGGGCAGCGAACACTTTCACTATTTGTGGATCAGTAGTATCCTCAGATACAGCAACTGGAGCAGGAGAAACCTGGGGGGAAGGTGCTACATCTACATGTGAATGAGCTGGAGAAGACACATGCAAAGATTCATCCAAAGGTTTACTCGAAGATCCCGATCTTTCACTCCTAGATACAGATCTTCTAACCCGATCTTTTTCTAATCTCTCCACATACTTCATAAGAGCCTTCCACTCTTTCTCATTCAGACACTGACATTCATTGCACCTATTGTCCCACGTACATACAAACTCCCGACACTTCTTACAAATAGTATGTGGATCTACCGATGATTTCGGCAGTCTCACCTTACACCCTTCTTTCACACAAACTCTAAACATACTTCCTGAATCAGACATACTAAACAAGGTCCAAACAAATGCGATTGCCACTCTAACTTCGTGAATACGATACCAATATCCAAAAAGTCAGATAACGAGCAGGAAATTCTAACAGAGAACCAACAACGATGTTGCCGGTTCGGCTGGCAGAGAAAATCTGAGGAAAACGGGAATAGTTCCAAGTACCAGCGCCACGGGAGCGGGGTGGCCATCACCTGAACTACCAGTGTACTAGCGGTTGCCGCGAGTTTTGAAATTCTGCCAGTGCGTCAAGAGGATAAGCTATATATATACCTGCCAGGTAAGTGTCATGCATAAAACAACATTTTGTTGCCTATATTAGTGAAAGTATGAAACTTCTTATTCCCGGGTCATGGTTTGAACTGAAATTCATTTTTACCTTGTAATCGGTGGCTTTATCCTTACTGCCATCACAACTGAAACTCCACAGTGCTTATTTGACTGTAATTATACATGTTTTGGTCTTAATTCACTCCAAATTGCACTTGAACTACGTTGCAGTTCCTGGTTCCTAAGCGCTCACTCCTCACCCACAGTTGTGGGCAGCACACAAGTACACGGTTTATGAGGTGCAAAGCTTTATTCCCTTAATTGTTTACTTTACTCATTATTTAATTTACTTTACTTTATTACTCCAAAATGTTTATTTAATTCATGTCTATTATCCCTTTTATGCAACCAAATTAACCACGAAAAATTACAGATATTTCTAAAGCAGATACAAGCAGACGGCAAAATGACTCATCGTTGCCAATGTAGTGGAGCTTCACACATACGCCCATGCATTTACAAACTGTTTCCATGAATTCTAGTTGTCATAGTAATGCAATAATGATAAAATTGCTCTAATATGTATATATATATATATATATATATATATATATATATATATATATATATATATATATATACTATATATATATATATATATATATATATATATATATATATATATATATATATATAATATATATATACGTATACTACAAATAGATACGCTAATTTTACTTATGTCCCTGGTTTTGTGTAAGTCTTATACCCAGTTTGGAGGGTAAACACATACCAATTGGCAACACTGGTAAACAATAAAAGAGCGTGAAGAACGCTGTAGGTACCATTCACAGCAAAGCTGTTGATATTTGAGTCGGGAATCTATTTACTTTTTCAACAACGAATATTTTCAAATTAATAATCATGAATATGTAAAAAATTTATCCAATTCATGACCTTACACTGTCATTTAACTATTTATTTAAATAATTATCTAGTGCACGCTTCTTCTTCTCCTACCAAAAGATCGTAGTTTCCTTGGATAAGTCGAGGTTGGAAGTCATGTTTACGATTTTTGTGAAGAAAGTGTCCTAGCGTCTATGGGTACAAGTGGTGTGCAGATTTAGCACATGGAATGGAAAGTTTATTGACACGAGTGACTCTGCAAACATTGAGATGGCGTCAATCTTCTTTATTGTTGGTGTTATAAGTAAAAATTTCGAAAAGGTCATGGAGGTATGTGTGCACTGCGTATGGCTAGACTTTCATTAACCTCTGATTAATCTTAAAATATGACCTTAATTTCTAACTTTGGAGAAAATACTTACTTCGAAAGGAGAGTAGAGGTCTCGAGCTCTTGCTCTCACCACCAACAACTCGTGACTGGTGCCCATCTCCAGTCTCAGGAGGTGTTAAAGTACTTTTTGGGAGGGTAGCTTCAAACACGGTGGAAACTGGATCCGCTAGTCCAGTCGGTTGTTCCCCCTAGGCTAGTTCTCGGGCATTCCATTGAAGAATGAGAGATGTGTAGGCTAGTAGTAGTAGCCTAAGACATTAACCTTGATATGAGTTTTATATAAAAATCTCTGACAGGAAAATGTGAAAGGAAAGATTGCAGATCCTGAGCTTAGCCTATGTATTTATTTCAAGACCCGATCACACTAAACGGGTCTTGAAATAAAGACGAAAGCGCAAGATCTACGATCTTTTCTTTCACCTTTTCCTGGCAGAGATTCTTAGGCTATATTTAAGAATGTAGTACTGGATGAATGTTTTATAACAGTACAGGCCTAAAGAGATGCAAATGAGGAGCGCCTGCAGATTCGTGTGCCCAGCCCATCTAGGATTCTGGATGCTGTTGCCGAGATGGGTCCAATGGACCACCATCTTCCAATTACCCAAAGAGCTAACTTACGATACCGGCCGTTTAGCCTGGCCCAAGCGAAGGCCTTGAAGCCTCAAACAGATTGTTTAAAGCCTCAAAAAGGCTTCGGACAGACCGGACTAAAGCAAATTCACATCAAATTGATACCTTTGAGCTTCAGATTCAAGAGTTTCTGTCGGTGAGGCCTGACGCAAGTCTTCTTCTCGATCGCATCTTTGAAGTCCTTCACTGTCATGGTGGCCTCGTCCACTTCGATCTCATATTCTTTCCCGTTCCATTTGACGGTGATAGACTTCATCTCGACGACACTTGAGGGCTGAGTCGACTTAATTCGGTGTTGACAAACAACAGACTGCCGACAGCCACAGTGTTGTTTACAACTGATGTTGTTGATTGTACCGTACCGCAGTCTGCGGCAAGGAGCGGGTTCTATTCGGCATAATTTATCCTTTGTTTACTCGATTGGAGTTGTTCAGTTACAAGATAAACCGTTTTGATAATTTATAAAGGACATCTAAAATTGATTTTTTATCTCATCTGTGTTACATTTCTACAAAATATGTATTACATAGACATTTATGTTTGAATGTATCGTACGTCATAATTTAAAACGAATTCAAATTGCCAGATGGAATTCCGTGTAGCAGCGATTAACTCCGCTGTTTCTCCCATGAACTTCAAGATGCATAGCCTTAAAAAGATGTATACTGCATTTTTGATGCCGTGCACAGCAATAATGCTTACAGAAAAAATAAGATAATGATAATTACGCGATACACGATACTTTTTTTACGTGAAACAGTGGCAGGGCGTCAAATATCTTCTTGCAGTTCGGTGTTGACTTATTAGGCTATCTTGTTTTAGTAAACTGCAATATATATTTATTACAATTAAATGTTATTTAAACTCATTTGCAGCTCTAATATGACAACTCATCAACAGCAGTAACATGGAAAATACATTAAATTAATAGATTTATAAAAACAAAATTTACACAGAACAAACTGACTGGTTGACACGACTACAAACCTGAACTTTGGTGAGTGTGGAAGAAAGGTAAAGTTGGTTGATTGACTTAGATAAAGCAGGGTCCTTGCCTCAACTATAAAAAGTTGTTGAAGCCACGGTTGAATGAGGGTATTTACACCTCGATATTTATATACAATAAACAGACATGGAATGCTATTCTGGCAGTATTAGAGATTGTGATTGTCTTTCTCCTCCTGTGATGGTAAGGGTCATGACCAAGACGTGGTTTTTGTTTTGTTCCTTCATAAGACTGACCATTGTTATTATTTTTTTTTCTGTATCTTTTAAATTTAGTTTCCATAAGGATTAATTTCTCAAAACGCTGTTAGATAACAATACAAAAAGGCATTCTTGTTAGATAAATGTATAAGCTGTTACTTCAAAGTCCAGAAATTCTAAGTAGATCCTATAGGAACCTATAAATTTTAGAGTTTACAGAGTAACGTTAGGACTTCAAAAGAAGCACCCATCACATACAAGTATAGTGGGAACTGGTTGATGAACTCCATACTAAAAACTGGTGTCACAAGCACTGTACAAGTTACTTAGTGTAATAACTTATTTACTTTATTAAATGTTCGTATATTTGTCATTAGTTCTGGTTTTAAATATTATTTTACTCATTACTACTACTAATTAATGGTTTCTTATTATTCAGCATTATTATTCATTACTGTTATTTGTTACTATCCTCAATTCTAAAGCTTTCTTGACTCTTCTGGCCTTTTCACAAGTGGACACTATCCTGAGGAGACTTGCTCTGCCAGTTAACACTGAGGGCGAACACCGTTCAGGTGTACAAAAGTCTTCGTTAAATTGTACAACAGTTTTATCAGGATATTTTGAATTTCTTAGCAATAATCATTTGGAGTTCTGAAGCATAATTGCCCCAGCTCCAGCAGTGGGCAGGAGAGAGAGAGAGAGAGAGAGAGAGAGAGAGAGAGACCTTACCTTACAGACCTTACATCTTGTTCGGGTTGCCCAGGTCCCTCAGTGTGAGGCACCTCTAATGTCTACCAAAGAGTTGCTAGTACATCTTCCGGTATATTTTGCATCTTCCAGTCTTGGATGGTCTGGGATGCAGCTGAGATATTTGTCGAGCTTATTCTTAAACACATCTACGCTCACTCCTGATATATTCCTCAGATGAGCTGGCAACGCATTGAATAGACGCTGCATTATCGATGCTCGTGCGTAGTGGATTAATGTTCTGTGTGCTTTCCTTATTTTTCCTGGTATAGTTTTGGGCGCTATTAATCTACCTCTGCTTGCTCTTTCTGATATTTTTAGCTCCATGATGTTTTCGGCAATTCCTTCTATCTGTTTCCATGCCTGAATTATCATGTAGCGTTCTCTTCTCCTTTCTAGACTATATAATTTTAATGATTGTAGTCTTTCCCAGTAGTCAAGGTCCTTAACTTCTTCTATTCTAGCTGTAAAGGACCTTTGTACACTCTCTATTTGTGCAATATCCTTTTGATAGTGTGGGTACCATATCATATTGCAATATTCAAGTGGACTACGAACATATGTTTTTATAAAGCATAATCATGTGTTCAGCTTTTCTTGTTTTGAAGTGCCGTAACAACATTCCCATTTTTGCTTTACATTTTGCCAATAGAATTGCTATTTGATCATTGCATAACATGTTCCTATTCATCATCGCACAAAGGTCTTTAACTGCTTCCTTATTTGTGATTGTCTCATGATTAGGTCCCTTATATGCATATAGCTTTCCTTCTCTGTCTCCATAATTTATTGATTCAAATTTATCAGAGTTAAATACCATCCTATTTACCTCTGCCCAATCATATACTTTGTTAAGGTCTCTTTGTAGCGCATTCCTATCTTCATCACAAGTAATTTCTCTACTTATTCTTGTGTCATCGGCGAAACTACTCACTACCGAGTCCTTAACATTACTGTCTATGTCTGCAATCATAATAACAAACAGTATTGCAGCTAACACCGTACCTTGTGGCACACCGGATATTACCTTAGCTTCATCCGATTTCTCATCGTTTGCAATAACTATCTGTTTTCTGTTGTGTAAAAATTCTTTTAACCATCTTCCTACTTTATCCACGATATTGTGTTTTCTAATTTTCTTCGCTAATATATTATGGTCTACCTTGTCAAAAGCTTTTGCAAAGTCAAGATAAACCACATTGTTTCATTTCCGCTTTTCATATTTTGTATATGTTCTCACGGTTGACTAACAGTTGGATCTGTGTACTTTTTCCGGGTACGAAACCATGTTGTCCTATATTAAACAAATTATCTTTTATTAAATGTTTCATAATATTTTTCTTCATTACCCTTTCATACACTTTCATAATATGTGATGTTAGACTCACAGGCCTATAATTACTTGCCTCTAGTCTTGATCCACTTTTGAAAGTAGGGGTAATATATGCTAATTTGTGCTCATCATAAATCTTCCCTGTATCTACACTTTGTCTTAATAATATTGCAAGTGGCTTTGCGATAGAGAGAGAGAGAGAGAGAGAGAGAGAGAGAGAGAGAGAGAGAGAGAGTGATATCTAGTTACTGAAATATTGACGAATTCATCTCTGCCCATTTCAAAAGTAAAATTATTTATTGTAAAGAAATACTAATTTAGCGACCGACGAACATTAAAGGGGCTTTTACAAATGCATTACAAAAGACTATAGGGTCAAGTGTGTGACCCAATGCCCCTCCATATATTAGCAAACGTCGCGCATGCGTAGCCAAGCGTGAAGTCAGTCAGCAAGTCACGTATCTCTGCTCTTGAGATGGAGAAGTTAAGTGTGGGTTTGAATATTTGCTCTTCCTTTGTTATGTATGTGAACGTACGCTTTCACTTAGTAAATGCGTAAGAATATTTTTGTTATCTATGCAATTGTTTATATACATACATGTAGATATATATATATATAAATTAGTATATATATAATATTATATATATATATAGATATATATATATATTATATACTCTACATACATTCATATACAGTACATATACTCATAATGAAGAAATATGTGAGGTATTCCCATAAAAAAGAAAGAAAATGACAGAAAAGTGAATGATAGATGTAAGGTGATGGAGAACAGGATGCGAAATATAGACCTAATTTTACCTCCCCTAGAACTGTTAAGCTGCAGCATAGATGTTCGAGAAGTCGATTTTTCAGAGAGAGAGAGAGAGAGAGAGAGAGAGAGAGAGAGAGAGAGAGAGAGAGATTGGGTAGTCATAATTATACTCATAAAACGTAACTTTACCCCGTGCGTAAATTTTAATACATACACCACGAAAAAGGTGCATAACGATTGTAAGGAATCGTAGTAAATTGGTAAATACGGTAACCAATATAAAATAAAGATTGATATATAAAAAGAAGCCGACACTGAGGTCATTTGACCTTATTAAAGTGGATAGCAAGCTCATGCTGCTTTTTCATCATGAAAGTCCCGTTAACCACTAGTTCAATCTGAATGGTCTAGCGTAGGATACGGGGAAGGTCCTTGATCCCCGCTGGGGAAAGTAGGAGACCCAGTAACCCTTCCTTGAGATGGGCCGTTCGAGCCCTGGGTAGCGAGGGATTGGATTCCTATCGACGCACCGCTTCTCCGATATTCGAAAGCCTTACATTCTTTCAAACTTCTACTATAATATGACATGATGGCCCTCTCTTACTGACACCATCATCCTTCCCCTGTCCACTCCTATCTCTACAACTAAAGATATTTCCAATTTCAAAAAACTAACCATGTACCTAATGAATCTTTTCAGAACACCTACGGGCCGAACAAGGGAAAGGCCCGTGCCAACAAGAAGTGTTGGCTTAATACAACAACAACAACAACTCCTCTTAATGCAGGTTTTATAAGTCTTTTTTTCGAGGATCTAGGAATCTCTGGAGTTTTTCCCATAGTGTGCTTCGGGCCACTTAAGGATACCACGGCACAGATTCACCATGACGAAAATTATCAACTGGATTATGGGCTACAAGTTGTGGAAATAAAGATTGATTGTTTCATCAGACACGTTATTGAGGATTTATGTGACTAAGTATGAGATGCAATGATTTCAGGTGAGGAATTAAGAAAAATTAAGTTTTAGACTGGACACACTTATCCTTATATTACGTTTGATTCAGGTGCAATTTACGCATGTAATAACGTATACACATTAACACATTTATGTATATGTATGTGTTATTTATCACATATATCAAATTGCATTATGAAAGAAATGGAGTATGAGAATAAGACTTAATTTTCCTAATTCCTCATGTGAGATTGTTGCATCTGATGCTGAATTATTTCAATCCTCACTAACCATTAAAAGGATCATTGGTATAATGAAACATATTTCCACAAATTTCCAGAACGTTACACTGGGAACTGTGAAAATGTTTGAACGTAAGCTAACCCGTTCGTACTGCGGTTAAACGAAATATTTTGGAGTATGTTAATTCACCTGCAAGTAAGAAGTTCGCGTCATATTATCTTCATCATTGTTTAAAGCTGTGCTTAGGTTCTGCTTGTGCGCTGCCTCGCGCGAAAAGTAGACTTTCGTGGTTTGGGAATGATCCTCGGAGAGAAGTGTATCGTGTCTATGAACATACGCAGCTTCTTAAAGACAGATTTACGTTGCTTTTATGTATAAAATTTCGGTATGTTATTGGCTCGAATTCTCAAATTCCGAAGCCTTGCCAGCGAGCCTTAAAGATCACTTTCATAAAGGATTAATGGCGACAATATAGGTTTGAAGGGAAAATTGCCCCGTTCGAAGTACCTTCTAGCCTAAACAACTGTTCCACTCAAGATTACGAGAGCCATTAGATTTTGTAGGGATCGGGTTTGAAAAGAATCAATCAGGGTTGCGCAGATTGTCAAAAAAAAAAAAAAAAAAAAAAAAAAAAACGCAATTTCAAGACTCCTTGTTTTCTGCTATACCTTTTGGTGTTCCTCTTTCACGAACTTCCTCCTAGACTATTCTACAGAGTCCCGACACCTGCTGTTGTTTTCCCATTCCACGAAGCCTGTGGTTTCCTGTTTGGTCTTCCGAGTGCGTAAGACACTAAAACAGAACAAAGGTCAGGGTTATGGTAGGATTCCTTCTTAGATTTATATTTCGGACATTTTGACGAGGAATTTGCCAGACTGTTGTCTTATTCTGACCTCTTGTTGGATTATCCGTTTATCCATAATCTTAGAAGGGTACCCACTCTACCCCATCCATTATAAGATTCATGTGCCAGCAGAGCAGGAATTTGTTAGACTTTCTAAGCAAACGAAGGGGGTCCTATACAGCATGAACCTCTACCATTCACTTATCCAGTCTTTAAAAACGGTTATCTGTTATTATTGTGGACTCTGAAGAAAGTCTTACTTGTTGTAACATACATCCTGGCATTATCCAGGCCAATTCAGGCTATGTATAGTCTTCCTTAAGGCCACGTTAAGCTAATCACCTACTTATGCTTTTGCCAACTCTCGCTGAAAATAGCTTTCTCCTCATTTTAATCAAATTTATCTCATTTCAGTTCAGTTGGCAGTTGCATCCTTCCGCGGACAGAAGTGCCATTATGAGAAAATTGAGGAGTAGGTAAGTACAAGCCATTGTAGTCTTTGTCACTGTGTGTGGGACTGATTTCAACTGACATACTTCTATTATCTATTTTCTAGTTTATTTCATTAGAATTTTAGTTATATATATATATATATATATATATATATATATATATATATATATTGTGTGTGTGTGTGTGTGTGTGTGTATATATATATATATATATAATATATATATATATATATATATGTATATATATATATATATATATATATATATATATATATATATATGTGTGTATATATATATGCATAAATATAAATATACTATATATATATATATATATATGTATATATATGTATGCTATCATATATATCATATATATATATATATATATATATATATATATGTATATATATACATACATACATACATATATATATATATATATATATATATATATATATATATATGTATATATATATATGTATATGTATATATAATCCCACCATCTGTAATTATATTTAGCCCATTTGGTATTCCAGTGCGTAATAATAAAAGCCTAGAAGCAAAAATAAGGAAGAATAAATCAGTTAATAAGAAAACGATGACCTTTAATCCAAAAGAAAGCTTAATCACTACAGCCTTCCATCTTTCCTCCATACAGTTTTTGTTTCCCTATTGTCTGCCTAATTCAGACACTCAGACCCTCGTTGGATCTATTCAAAAAATGGAAATTACTTTCCGTACAAAAAGATGAACACTCGTTACTTTCAGGTTTATGGCAATGGTGTTGTAAGTAATTTTGATGAAACAAAAGGCCGGATGCGATTATCGGTTATAGGGGATTGTTAAGAATGAAAGTAGCCGGGTTACTCAACCGAAAAATGAAAAGTTCAGCATCAATGGAATTTCAAAATATTTTTGAATATTTATCAAGGTTTCACATTATTGTTGTTCTTGTATTACGTTTGGTTGGATTTGATAGTATGATTACATGAAGGTCTAGATTCCAGATAATTTCGACACTTGTTCCCCGTTGCAAAGAACGAGAGGGGGAAGAGAAAGAAAAATGACAGAAATAAAGCGAAAGGAAAAGAGAGACAAGCAAAAAAGGACCGAGAAGGGAAAGAAACGAAGATTTATGAACAAGGATTACATAGTTTCATAACACACCAAACAACTAGATATTTCCCGTCTCGAAAGGCTACGTGAGTTCGTGCAGCCTATCCCACCTTCAACTCATTCTTACTCCCTCCTTCAATCTCCCTTCTACCCCCTTACCCCAGCCAGATCAGGTCCAGATCCCTCCCCTCCGTCCTCCCGCCAGGAATCAACCCCCACGGTCCGCCACTCCCTTCCCTCACGTTCTCCACACTCCCATTCCTACGCCTTTCCCGTATTATAACATTTGGGTTCTGCTGCAGGCCAATAAAGTAGGTCGTGCACTGTCATTTCCTCGCTGTCGTCGTGAAGTCGTTGGTTTTTCATGGGCAAGGAATTTCATTTTATTTGTTTATAATAAGATAAATAAAGCTGATTCTAAGCTACCAATTACCAGTTAATTCTATAAAGAACTGCAGCGCTTGCATTCACCTGCCGATGAAAAAGTGAAAGGTTTAATGACTGTAACTTTCAGACTGACCAAAAGCAGTTTGAGAGCAATTGAATATTTCCATTGTAAAGTAAAAAAGGAAAGGAATTTATTACACTACTTATGCAATACTGATGAAAATAACATTCTTTACAAAAGCAGCTTCCAAAATCAGTTTCGTCTATTAAAATATTCGTTCCATCTGAAATAAGTTACTCGACTCAGCAGGCAATTATGCGATATCTACAGTCAAATGACGTTCATACCGAATGATTTTGGAATTAGTAACATCAATAATGTTAATGATTAAACAACTGGAGGAATGATTTATACTTCTGTTTTCACTGTGAGACGACCAAGTTTCCAGTAAAACGTAACCTTTCATTCTCAGCAATTAAAGCAGTGATAGAATTATATATTTCACTCTCTCATTATGTCATTTATGCATACTAGCAAACTTACCCATCTACGATGGGTGATAAAATACGGGTGCAGAAGTGAAAAATTTATATGTACTATTTGTTCAGCAATATTAAAATAAGGGCGATTCCACGAATAATCTCTCTCTCTCTCTCTCTCTCTCTCTCTCTCTCTCTCTCTCTCTCTCTCTAATGTAATTCAAGGGACGATCACTGAACGCAGAGAAATTCTTATTTATTGTTGTTTCCCCTCTTTTAATGATATTCTCTCTCTCTCTCTCTCTCTCTCTCTCTCTCTCTCTCTCTCTCTCTCTCTCTCTCTCTCTTAAAGTAAGTGAAGGGACGATCAATGAATGTAAAGAAGTTCGTATTAATTATTGTTTACCCTCTTTTAATGATTCTCTCTCTCTCTCTCTCTCTCTCTCTCTCTCTCTCTCTCTCTCTCTCTCTCTCTCTCTCAATGTAAGTCAAGTAACGAGGACGGTGATGGGATTATCGGATTACTTAGCTCTCAAATCCCAAATTATCTCCTCTCTCTTTGTCTCTCTCATTTTTCGATAGCAAGAAAAAATTATAAAATTGTAGTGTATTAATGTCGTTAAATGGCTCTCTCTCTCTCTCTCTCTCTCTCTCTCTCTCTCTCTCTCTCTCTCTTGTCGGTGACTTTCATTTAACGGAACAGGGATCTTGATTGGTTCGTTTCTTTGTCAATTACTTTGCACGGTGATACGAATAATAAAGTATTTTTCTTTTCATTATGTTACTGCAAAGACGCAACTTTAATGTCAGTGCGTTATGGCTACTGATAAATGCTCTTATGATCCTGTGTCTTCCAAAAAAGAGTAGAAAGTAGGAACTTGTCAGTTTCCTTTTTATTATGTCCATTGGCAGGATCGAAATTCCAAAGCAACATTACCGGGCAGTACTTCTTCAACGTTATTTTGTGCACTGGCAGTCCCGATGGATTTAAGTTATTCAAAAAATCTTGCGGATATTGATGATAATTTTCATCTTCTATTGTGTCCGAGCTGAAATATTCGCGACTTTCTCCGGGGAAGTTGTACAGAAATTATGTATGAAAAATCGTAAAGTAACTAAGTCCACGGGAATAACCAGCCCCGTTTCACGGCCAGAAACGGCTCCGTTTCAGGGAATCCCTTCTCACCCCCACCCCCTACAAAGGAGGGGGTTAGGTTGGATGAAACCCCATTACAAACCATCTTAGGGGTCCCCACCATAGCCCTGCCAAGTTTCATGTCCATCTGACCAGCCGTTTGGCCGTGATCGAATGACAGACAGACAACAGACATTACGCCCAATATAGTATGATATGGATACGGGAATGGAAATGTATGTTCTTCATATATATTCTTTACTATTCAAATATTCAATATCTATGGCAAGGCTCCTCGTATATACGAGTACACACATATACATACATGGCCACAGGCGTACACACACACACACACATAGACACGTATATATACATATATACGTTAGTTAAGGATTAGAGAAAGAGAGAGAGAGATAACTGACAAACATAACAATACGGTTTCCTATTTTCACCGTTATTAGATCTATGTTACAGTAATTACGAGGAAAACTGAAACTCATTCGTGTTATAAATGAAATCGTTCAGGTCTTATGAGCATGAAATTGCACAAAATTGAGTGTCGTTTTACGAGCGCAGCGTGTTTCGATTTCCATGCATGCATTCGCCCAAAATATACGCTCTCTCTCTCTCTCTCTCTCTCTCTCTCTCTCTCTCTCTCTCTCTCTATCATATATATATATATCTATATATAGATCAACATTATAGTATAACTATAATATCAGTACATATGTGTATATATATACATATGATATATATACATATGTATATATATACATATGTATATATATATACATATATATATATATATATATATATATATATATATAATCCACACATCAAAGGGTACTATAGTAGGCAGAAGGGCGCAGGAACATATACACATCCAGTAGATACATTTATTGCCGTTTTTTACATTTGGTGATTTCAATGTAAAATAAGGACATATCCAAGCGACGCTTTCGTCCTCTTGCTGCATAGCTTGGTAACATTTCAAAACAGCCTAATGAAATAATATTCTAGTATCTGTTCATAAAGTAAACACGTGCACCATAGGGCTGAGACAAGGTTTATTGAAAAAAATCTTCAAATGCACTCCAAAGCTGAGAAAAGCCATTTTACTATATTGGCGCTTTAAACATTTGGTGATTTCAATGCAACAAAAAGGACATATCCAAGCGACGCTTTTGTCATATTGCAGAATAGCTTAGTAACATTTTAAAAAGCCGAATGGAATAATATTCTAGTATCTGTTAACAAAGCAGACACGTACACCCTATGGCTGAGACAAGGTTTATTATTAAAATAATTTCTTATGCCTTCCAAAGCTGAGCTAAGACATTTTATTAAATTGCCTTTTTTTTAACATTTGGTGATTTCAATGCAACAATAAGAACATATCCAAGCTACACTATGTCATCTTGCTGAATGGTATGGTAATATTGTTTTAAAACAGCTGGATGGAATAATATTCCAGTTCTTGTTAACAAAGTAAACTTGTATACCCAAGGGCTGAAACAAGGTTTATTATTGAATTATTTTTTTTACATGTGGTGATTTAATGCAACAATAAGGACATATCCAAGCGACGCTTTTGTCATCTTGCTGAATAGCTTGGTAACATTTTAAAATAGCCGAATGGAATAATATTCTAGTACCTGTAAATAAATTAAACACGTAAACCCAAGGGCTGGGACAAGGTTTGTTATTGAAAAAAAAATTATATGCCCTCCAAAGCAGAGATAAGACATTTTACTAAATTGCTTTTTTTTTTTTTCTTTGGTGATTTCTATGCAATAATAAGAACTTATTCAAGCTACGCTTTCGTTCTCTTGCTGAATGGCTTAGTAACATTTTAAAACAGCCGAATGGAATGATATTTTAGTATCTGTTAACAAAGTAAGCACGTACACCCTAGGAAACAAAGTTTATTATTAATTTTTTTTTTACATTTGGTGATTTCAATGCAACAGTAAGGATATATCCAAGCAACGTTTTCGTCCTCTTGCTGAATAGTTTGGTAATATTGTTTTAAAAAAAGGTGGATGGAATAATATGCTAGTTCCGGTTAGTATAGTATACACACGCACACACCTACACCTTAAGGCTGAGACAAACCGTATTATTCAAACATTTTCCCATACCCTCCAAAGCTGAGATAAACCATTTTACTAACTGAACTATTGGCATAAATGTTCAAAATTATCTCCCAAGAGGAATCAGAAACTCGACTCCATTACACTTCGACCATTGGAATCAAAGGGAATGTAAGCCTCAAGTGGCTACACACCATGTTGGTAATCCTGAACGAAGGGTCAGGCAAAACCTCAAGTGACCCAGTAAAGCTTTCGCTGCTGTGGAATTTCTCAAGATTTCAGAGCTTTTTCAGAGGACCCGTTTCACTTCACCTGCGGAGAAAGTATCTGCTCTCACTGAAACGTTAGTTTTGAGTTGTTCTTGTGGAAGAAGTCGTAGTATGTTGTCCTTAAGAGCTAGGATTAGGAATTGCTTATGAATAAAGGGAAAATGACTAACTGGCTACTCCGTCTCTCGTAAGAAGAAGTTGGCCGAGAGGGAAGCAACAGCGGCGTAACACCCTCGCTCTCACAGTCTCCGTAACACCTGGAGAGGTACCGGTTAGTTAGTCAGAGAGCAATTCGTTCCAAGTTTATCCAGCGTCAGATATCAGTTCTAGATGATCATTTAAATAATGTTTGTATTAGAGGAGAGCCAACAGTGTAAATGAGCATTGCAAGTCACTTTTCATTGCGGAGTTTCCGTCAAATATCTTCAAGTGACCTTTTAGTGATTCGTGGTATCCGTCTTGTGAGTGTGCATACCGATGTGAACTTTCTCATGGAAATGCCGCCTGATTTAATCCTTGGTTACTGCCTGAACGTGTAGACCTATATGAAGACGTGAAGTTTCTACGTGTATAAATAAATGTCTGATGTTTGGGAGAGTGGAGGAAAATGCTTTGTGCTTTACATCATCCGTTACATCCGCTAGAAAACGCAAGGTTAACTAGTTGGAGCAGTGTCAGTTGTCCTCGTTGGTTTTAATTGTTGTACTATTTTGTTTTTATTTCAGGTAATGGCGGAAGCAGAAGGATGAAAAATAGTGAACATTAGTTAGTGTGAATCCTAAATTTTTTTCCCTAATGAGGGAGTTTTATGAAAGTCTAAGAATCGGAGATACAGTGAACATTCATTTATAGAGCAGAAGACTGCTCGCCCAGTGAGCCTCAGGATTTCTCTTTTAAAAGTGACATCGGAACAAAATGGAGAAGAACGTGGAATACTCAGACCAGGTCCACGTCTACACGACGAACTATATCCGAAACTCAAAAGCCATCGGGGTGCTTTGGGGGGTCTTTACGATATGCTTTGCTATCATCAGTATCGTCGTCTTCGTACAACCCCAGTGGATCGGAGGCACGCAGGACTCCAAGGGCATTGGTAAGTCGCTGGCTGGCCACAGTTTTTCTTCCTCGCTTCTCTGTCCTTATCTTGGTGCTTTCCTCAAGTTGGGTGTGGTTGAGTATATTTTTTTTTTCTTTTCTTGTTGAGGTGTGGTAATGATTTTTTATGAAAGGCATGCTGACCATTGAGCAAGAGACTCATAAAATAAGTGTTACCCACAATGCTTTTTTTACGACAACACCAAGTGTAGCAGAGGACAGGTGTTCGTGTGGGAGGAATACGGAGAGAGAGAGAGAGAGAGAGAGAGAGAGAGAGAGAGAGGGAGATAGAGAGAGAGAGAGAGAGAGAGAAGAGAGAGAGAGGGAGAGAGAGAGAGAGAGGGAGGAGGTGGGGTTTTTGAATGACGGTGGGGTTTTTAATATGAAATGACGCTTATTCATTCCGGGATCTTTGTAACGGTGAAAGAATGTGACTCAGGAAGTTCTGTAAAATTGTATTTCCTTTTAAATCTTGCATGTTGTGTGGACGAAGAATGTAGTGTATAATTACTACAGTTACTCTTGTTAAGCCGTTGTCGGTCAGTATGTTTTAATATGTATTCATTTACAAGTCCCACACACCTTAAATGCACATGTCTATGTCAAGTTTTTTTTTTTTTTTTTTTTTTTTTTTTTTTTTTTTTTTTTTTTTTTTTTTTTTACAATACAGAGTAAGGTAGACTGTTATTATTCATTAATTATATTTCTGTGTACTTTATGGGTGTTCCCATTTGAGTTGGCTAGCTTTGCTCCTGCATATTTTTAGTGAAGTGTTCTTTCGAGTTCGCCAAGGTCTCGTAGTTCCCTGTAAACAGTGACATCAGCTAGATACAAGTTTGTTTATTTCCATGAACAGAAGTTTCGAACTTCTTTAAGCTCGCAGTTTCTGTGTATAGATAGATAGATAGATAGAAATAATGATCATGTAGATATTTTCCTGAAAAACAAAAAGATGTGTTGATAACTTCCACTCCTATTTCACGATATTCATAAGCTTTCGCGACACTTGTTTTGTTTCCTCATCACTTGTCACTGTACGCTTCTTTAATGTTTACCTGTTCACATACCATGCCCAAGTATCTGTCTTTCTGCTATTTACTTAAATATCTGGATTGCTATGCGAAGAAGTAAAAGTAAATACAAGTCAGTAAACACTATTCAAAAAAACTTTCTAAAGTCTAACGAATGGGGAAAAGATAACTTCAATTTGATCAACAATCAGCTCCCAAAAACTGAATGCCTTCTGATCACAACCCGTGACAGTTGGAAACTAACCAAATGAATAGAGATTTTCGAACGTTAATATTCCAAAGAAGCGAGAAGCGAATAATAGATATAAATTACCTTTGTTTTTGTGACCCATGCTTTTTCTCCTATAGTTGTTAAGAAGAAATTAAG
Source organism: Macrobrachium nipponense (assembly GCF_015104395.2). Lineage (NCBI taxonomy): Eukaryota > Metazoa > Arthropoda > Malacostraca > Decapoda > Palaemonidae > Macrobrachium > Macrobrachium nipponense. Next base: position 50,506,908 of record NC_087221.1, read on the forward strand.
CACATCAGAACTGAAAAGTGGACTGAAAAAGTGAATTATAAGAAAATAGGACAGGAATTCCAAGCCTTGAGCTTCTTTCAAGAACAACAGGGCTGTAGTTAGTGAAACTGACAGGCAGTCATCCTCAGAGAATGTAAATTCAAGTTATTCAAAATACATTATGTTACAACAAAACCTTCAGATTCTACACAAACACCGTCTGCTATAATGACGGACAGACTAGGAAGTGACGCGCTGGCTGGCAGGTAGAAAGACAGGTCCGTGCACGCTGATCACGGAGGACATTGGGAAGACCCCTTATTAAGAAAGATTCATGAACTGCGAAGTCCTACTTTATCAGTCCTGGTTGCGTTGGGGTCTGGTAGTGTTTTGTAATATAATTCATACTGATTTTCATTTCAACTCAGTCGGAATTGATGGCAAAACTAACAGTTGTATAAATATTGGACCGCGAAGGCTGTTATTTTAGTAATATCGGTTACTGCTTTCTGTGCTCAAAAGAAAAAGAAAATGGAAGAACAGGATAAAAATAGTACACATGAAAGGCGATACACTGAATCTCTCCATTGCAGATCCTAGAACAGGTTTTCAGGTAGGCTGCTAACTAGTTGGAGAAAATGCGAACTCTTACATTCATGGTTATTCCTCTTATTGTTAAAGGGACGGTTGAAATTAAGACGTGGTTAGATATTGAGTATAAACTAATACATTCAGATAGCACCAGCATCAACAATTAAGTAAGCAAAACCTGACTCACTGAAAGTAAATGAGCCGTCTTTCCTGTGTTTTCAGAAAACTGTACACTTATACATAAATCATAAGACTGAACGGTCCCAAATGCACAGTCACCAAAAATGGGGGAACAAGAAAAAAAAACTTACTGTTCATGCATTCAACGATTTTATGTAAAAAAAAAAAAAAAAATTATTATTTTAGATGTTACCTTGATATGCACTAGAGATGGCGGATTGTATATTTAAACGTGTACCGTTATAGACGATATTTCCTGTTCATGGTAGGGAACCTAGAAACACATTTGAGAGATCTGGAATTCAATAGTTGCATTATTATTATTATTATTATTATTATTATTATTATTATTATTATTATTATTATTATTATTATTATTATTATTATTATTATTATTATTATTATTATTATTATTATTATTATTATTATTATTATTATTATTATTATTATTATTATTATTATTATTAGTCCATGAACCTTACCAGTTTTATTATTAAATTTCTCATTAATAATATTGCCCGTTGTAAGTATATACTCTCTAATTCTGAATTTGTTATTAAATAGTGAACACTTAAGGGCGAAAATAATGTTGAGTCTATGGGCCAACTTAAAAAATTACGAAATATGTCACATTCTTGCTGCATTCCAAAAGTTTAAGTCTGTTGAAAAGGGAACAAGTAAATCGTGTTAAATTGTCTCAACGTTTTCACGAAAAAAAAAGAACTTCTTCCATAATCATTCTAAAATATTGGAAGTGTCTTCACTGAGAATGATTTCCCTTCACATAAATTAACCAATATATCCTGAGTCAGTTCATATATCTGTCACTCAACCAATCTATCTGTTGGGTATTTTGGGGGTGGGGTAGGATTAATGTGAATGTTTGTAAATTTGTACACTCACTTTTATATACATTTTACATATATTTATCCTGCCCGCAATATACGAAGCTATATTGCGTGCATGTTATACTTGTGATAACACACAATATTCACACACACACACATATATATATGTATATATATATATATATATATATATATATATATATATATATATATATATATATATATATGTATATAGTATATATATATATATATAGATATATATATATATATATATATATATATATATATATATATATATATATATATATATATATATATATATATATATATATATCTGTGTGCGTTTGTTGAATAGACTGCAGAATGAATGTGAGAGATCAGTTATTTTTACCGAAATAATTGTCCAGCAACTTTCGACAAGGCTTGACCTTTGACCTATGCTTCTGAATAGGTGCTGGACCGTTCCCACGTCTCTCATTATCGAGTTGCCGCTGAACTTTTTCACTTCGGCTTTAATGACGTATCGTTTTATCTAAAGGATATAAAGTCATCTCTCGACTCTCGTAATGCTGTGTATATCAGTAAATAATGTTCATTATACTCTAAGCTGTATCTATTACAAATCATAATTTTTTTTACCGATCTGCCTTTCAATGTACTTTGCAAGACGCAACCTTTCTCGCTCTTTCTATGTTTTTTGTCAAAAAGTTAGTCTCCAGCAGGGAAAATTCCTCTGTGTGATCTCGTGTAACTAAGTCAAGATTTCGATGTTTGTTTTCATGTTTACCACGAACACTTAATGCCGCGAGTTCTTTAAACACACCCTTGGTTAAGTCCAGAGCCCACTAAGTTGCGAATAACAAATATTTACTCTCGATAAATATAGTTTCAAGCATACATGTCTGTGTTCAGTCAGCGCGCAGTTACGCAATGGAAAATACTTCAGGTTCATACATACATACATACATAAATACTCGCAAATAGTGACTAAACCCTTTTCTTTGTTAAAACATAAATCACATATAATGGTCTGTGCTTAACTTTAATATTTGCAGTTTCATCACTTGAACGCTGTGGTGGTCAGAGGTAAAAAAGTAAAGGCAAATACAATGAGAAATAGATCTGCTTCGAAAGTAAGAAATTATTTGTTCTTTTGACAGAATTTTAATGTAGATAAAGTCTCTCTCTCTCTCTCTCTCTCTCTCTCTCTCTCTCTCTCTCTCTCTCTCTCTCTCTCTCTCTCTCTCTCTCGTTAACGAGTTTAAATTTATTCAAAAATTTACCGTGAGTGAAAGTACACGCCTTGCGGGATGCTCAAGCCTCTTTTTCGTGTTCTCATTTGCCTAAGTATTGCAAAATGAATTTGAAAGAAAATGAGCTAAACCCTGAATACCTCGTTCAGATTCTTGAGTCTCTTCTGCAACATTTACTATTGGCTTCACGTCGTATGGACAGGTAAATTGTTCTTAAAATCCAGGAAGTTCTTTAGACAGTGTCTACTTTCCCTAAAGGTTAACCACTCCCTAACCAGTTACTTTATGACCCACCTGTTTAAACGGATGGAAGTCTTGAGTTACCTTTTTTTTTTTTTTTTTTTTTTTTAAGGATGCACGCTAGAGGCTTGTAAGAATGAATGAGGTTTTCTAATGATAATTTCACCATTTTACGCCTAGGATTTTTTGGTTAAAATTGGTTATATTAACACGGAATTTCGCCCCTGGGGTGCAATTCAATTTTGACCACAATAAGCTGTAGGTTCCGTTGCTAGATGATCAATTGGTTCCTAGCCACGTAGAAATATCTAATCCTTCGGGCCAGCCCTAGGAGAGCTGTTAATCAGCTCAGTGGTCTGGTAAAACTAAGATATACTTAATAACAGTTCTGAGAGAGAGGGAGAGAGAGAGAGCTAGGTATAAATTTTACGTTCATAAAGCACACGGCATTACAAGGCTTGTCATTGATAAACCTGGATATGAATTAGTATTTTATAGTTTGACTCTAGTAAGCACGCGAACATTTGCTTTCTCTTTATACTTTCTAATAGAAAATACGGGTGTCATGATGCTGGAAATCGCCGATTTTCGTTTACGAGTTCATCTGCACGGAGACATACGCAAACATCCGGAACGATCTCTCTCTCTCTCTCTCTCTCTCTCTCTCTCTCTCTCTCTCTCTCTCTCTCTCTCTCTCTCTCTCTAAGTTTAGAAAGAAACTTAGTACTAGTTTTTTTTTTGCCTCAGACAGTTGCTGAAAAACTTAGTTGCGTACATGATGCAGCAAAACTAAACACATGTTCGTTCAATAAATCTCTCTCTCTCTCTCTCTCTCTCTCTCTCTCTCTCTCTCTCTCTCTCTCTCTCACGTTTTAATGACACTTAAGCATTTTTAGTTTAAAAAAAAAAAAGGTACAAAAACAATGAATAGAATCAATTCAGATTTCAGATACATGATCAGCAAAATATCATTGCTTAGTTTTTCAGTACTCTGATCCGTACTTTGCTTTGTATTTGGTCGAATTTTCTCCTGATTATTCATGGTATACAACTAGAATCTGATAAAACGCATTAATGCACAGTTGCACCAATGACGGTCATAAACAGAGAAAAAGAAGTTACTTTTATTTCTCATTGTAAACTTCATAATTCTAGAGAAGGGAAATTGCCAGCTCCCATCACAAGTAATGACATAGGCCTATTTGGAAATCGTTAACGAACATGGGAATTACCAAACGCTTTAAATCATTCCTTTGAGCATCGAACTATATATCAGGTCATTAAAATAAAGATGAAATCAAGGAACAAAGAAAACAGCGTGAGACTAAAATAAACAGTCATCCTGACTCTGCTGACCCCACCTACCGATGTAAACATCTTCACGTTGGTGGTGTTGTTGTTGCTATCTGTCCGAGATACCTCAACAAAAATGAGGTCAAGCGAAGGGTCTCTGTGGCAGTCGAGATTTGGGTCAAAGGCCAAATACCTGTTCGGTCCTATAAACCTTCACGAAGGAACGACAAAGGATCAAAGGAAAGCAAAGCCTTCAGTGGCAGGAAAGGAAATATGTAACCATTAGTCTAAACTGGAGGAGGACGACCCAGGCCGAGAAAGAAACGCGGAAGCTGTAGGCGCTGGTGGAGTCGAACTATGAGAGGCTTCTGACCCGTAGCTTTTTAAGATACAAAGGTTAAGGCTTGATCTGAGTGCGTGGTTTTTATGCCAGCATCCCAATGCCGATGAGGATGGGCATCTGTTTAACCGTGGAATCAATTATCTACCGATATACATAGTTTAGAAGAGAGAGAGAGAGAGAGAGAAGAGAGAAATGCCACCAGATGTTAATGTCCATTTATCCGTTAAAATGTACACCAGCAAAACGGGAGGATCTGGACGAGATAGTTTTCATCCCAACGGTGAAACCAGCCATAAGATACTGACCCACACCCCCTACTCTCTCTCTCTCTCTCTCTCTCTCTCTCTCTCTCTCTGTGTGTGTGAGTGTATGTGTGCGTATGTGTGCGCGCTTGAGCTGCGTTCCAAAACTGATCGCTAATCCGGGCCTCCCTGCAGTAGTCCCAAATTTGCGTCCATTTGAAAACGGTACCTTCATTGTACTATACCGCTGCGGTCATGCTTTAAATAATAATGTCTTATTCAGGCTTATTCAGCTGCAAACGAACAATGATTCTGGTTTAGAATTCTGTTGGACTCGACGTTCGAGAATTGACAGACTCTGCAACCGAGTAAAATAGGGTAACCAGAAGCTTCCCCCAAAGGTAATTGTCTGCATGATGTGAATTCTGTTGTGGGAATTCTTTGTTGTAGAAGTTTTATGTAGGACAAGGCTGACGGGGTTTAAAATTTTAAGGAAGATAATGATGATAATAATAATTTTGTTTTCTATCTGTCATCCTGTTCGACCGGGTGGTATTTATAGTGTGGGGTTCCGGGTTGCATCTGCCTCCTTAGGAGTCCATAACTTTTCTCATTATGTGCGCTGTTTCTAGTAGCACACGCTTCTGCATGAGTCCTAGAGCTACTTCAGGAGGCAAGATGAATTTTTTTAATGTTATTAAAACACAGTAAACATCACGAATCAACACTGATAAATAATCCATTTCTTCTCATTCGCCATTATAAGATGCAATTCATTTCCAGTTAGGTGAAGCAAACCTCGATCACTTAGACGATTCAAACTTTAGAATTACACGTCACTAATAAGTGAAGCGTAGAATGTAAGAAATAAAAATTTTCAAAGATTAAAAATAAGTAATAAAAAAACTGGACCTAAATAAAATCACGCAGGAAAAACGAGACTGAAAGTTTGTACACACCCTTTCTGTAATTGAATGATTCCATTCTATTTCGTCGAACTGCCAACAGAGACAAAACAAGACAAAACAAGGAGGAGATTTGTCTGAACGCTTGGCTGGCCAACGACAGCGCATTAAAAGCCACCACTGTCTGTCTTTTGTGGTTAGGCTTCGCTGGCATTTGTGAAAGTTCTGAAGGAACAGAATCTGTGAGAATCAATACATATTTTTTAACGATATCCGACTTGGATTATTGGAAATATTATTTCTTTCTGTCGTTTCTCTGATGTTCTGATTCTGAGCTCTGCAAGACGCTTGTTTTTGTTCGTGCAAATGTGAGGCTATTTACCCCTTGCAAAAAAAATAGTAGTTTGTTGCATGGAAATCGCATTATTGAAAAGAAATAGTTTTTGCCTCTGTATCTTCCAAGTGTAACCATTCCTGTTAGGGAGTGTAGCCTGCTCGCTTTGCCATTCTCTGTTGTTGTGTAATTATATAAAAAAAAGCACAATTAGCTTTAACATTCTTTTCTCACCGCCAATATCAAACGACAATGCCATTCTTGGTCACTGTAATCGAGGTCGCTGTGAGTAATGCATACTTCTTAAATTGAGGGACCTTGGTGTCATGAAAGTCACAGACATTAAGGTGATTTGAATAACTTGCGTTTTTTTCCTGCTTCTTAAGAGTGTACGCTCATTGGGGATAATAATGATAGAAATGATGGTGAAGAAATGCACAATGATGTGTGAATGTATAATGAAAATATATATAAAAAACGAGACTCCTTCTCAAGGACAATCGAATGTTTCTCGAAACCACTTGATATATATATATATATATATATATATTATATTATATATATATATATAGATATATATGTATATGTATATACGTATATATATAATGTGTGTGTAGAATCTACTGGTCATTTTTACCATAACAAGACAGTTAATGGAGAAGAACGGGTTTTAGAGTATATTTTCCTTTGTAGCTTTTGGCGTTTGGGCCGTCAGCGAAAATTGAAATAAATATTCTTCATCGTACGCAATGTTTCTAGGTTACGCAGTTATTTGTCTCCGTTATTTCACACAAAAATTTAACTCTTTATAGATTTTGCTCTCATCGTCAGAAAGACCTAAAACGAAAGAAAAATAGGGAGAAGTAAATCTCCTTTTCTTCCTTTGTTAGTACACTTGACATCAGTATTCCTCTGTATAAATTGCAGCATTACAAGTCTTGCATGGACTCGGATGTCGGTGGCCGTTCACCCGGCTTTACAACGCGTGAACGTATCCGGCGCAAGAGAGAGAGAGAGAGAGAGAGAGAGAGAGAGAGAGAGAGAGAGAGAGAGAGAGAGAGAGAGATTTTTTAAATCTTCGAGCGTGAAAATTTGTTTTATTTATCTACAGGGTGTCCATAAAGTCCCAGTACCATTACATGCAATAAATACTTGT
>NC_087221.1:50519271-50544602 GCF_015104395.2 Macrobrachium nipponense
TGGTCAATATTATTAAAGGATACTCGCTCTCGATCACCCACTGTGAAAAGTACGGACAGCCTACGGTCCAGCCCAGCCCAAGTGACTCCCGTAAACGTCTTCACCCACCACCTGAGGGCAAGGAAATAGTCTATAATTTCCTGCAATACTTCATTTTATATAAAAAAAAAACATCATGAAGGTCCTATAACTGATGTTTTGAAGGCTATCCAGAGAACATCTGAAGCAACAAAAGTGTCAGAAATGACTATTCGTAGACTTGACAAGGAAGCAAGAGAGGCGGGAAATATAATGGAATCTCCAGTGTTTCAAAAAAGAAAAGGGAAAGTGAGTCCTGTGACTGACTTGGATGATTTTGATGAAAATGTTTCTAAGGGCATAATAGATCGATTGACTTATGAACTTATGTCTCAAGTCCAAATACCAGAGTCAACAAGCCATTCAGCGTATCTATGATTATAGAAAGAGAAAGAAGGAATAGCTAAATAGAATCGGGAATGAAAAAAAAAAATTAACAGGGAAGAAGCAAACCCTTTCCCTCGACTTCCATGGTCTAAAGCGAATCCTCCTAAGGAGGATTATATCTGCGGGAAGCATTTAATGGGACTTACATACCCGTAGGAATTGTAAACTTATCCCAGGTGACCACGTGGCCCCCAACATAGGCTCCTTTGTATGGATTTAAAGATGAAAAGAGAAAAGAAAACGAAAACGAATGGGGTAAAGAAAACCAAGTGGTATAAATTGTTAGGGAGGGATAATGATAAGAAGAGAGAGTTCAGGAGAAGAGTGCTGGGAGAGGTTGATCTGGGAATTGAAGATGTGGGAGAATGGTGGAGGCATAATGCATCAGTGATTAGAAGACATGGAAAGGAGATACTAGGGGAAACATCTGGAATAGTATGGGAGGAAAAGGAGAGCTGGTGGTGGGGGAAGTGGTGAAGGGTAAAAGGGAGGCAAAGAAGAGATTTGAAGAGTCACAGCTGCAGGAGATAAGAGAAAGATTAAAAGAAAGAAACAAAGAAGTAAAAAGGGTGGTAGCTCAAGCTAAGGCAAGGGCATATGAAGAGGTTTATAATGAACTGGAAACCAAGGAAGGGTTGAGTAAGATGCTCAAACTGTCAAAAGTAAGAAATAAAAGAACAAAGGACATCACCCATATTAAGTAAATGAAAGATAGGAATGGTACGGTCATAAAAAAGGAAGAAGACATCTTGAAAAGATGGAAAGAGTATTTCGAACAACTGCTAAATGAAGAAAATGAAAGACTTGTAAGAGAGGATGGACAAGTAAACATGGGAAGGGTAATGGGGATATCTAGGGATGAAGTGATACGAGCCTTAAAAAGAATGAGGAATGGGAAGGCAACAGGACCTGACTTAATCCCAGTCGAAGTTTGGAAAGAAGGGGTAGACATCTTGTATGATCTGATGGTAAAAATATTCGAACAGGAAAAGATAGCAGAAGAATGGCGGGAAAGCATATTGATACCTATATTTAAAGGTAAAGGTGATGTCCAGGAATGCAGTAATTATAGAGGTATAAAACTAATGTCTCACACGTTGAAGATTTTGGAAAGAATAATAGATAGCAGGCTGAGAGAGGAAGTTAAAATAGGGAAGGAACAGTTAGGATTTATGAAGGGAAGCGGCACAACGGATGGAATATTTTGCATAAGGCAGCTAATGGAGAAATTCAGAGAAAAACAACGAGACCTGCATCTGGTGTTCATAGACCTTGAAAAGGCCTATGACAGAGTAACAAGGCAAGAAATATGGAGATGTTTGAGGGAGAAGATGGTGCCGGAAAAGTATGTCAGAATTATTCAGGAGATGTACAGGAATGTGTATACTATAGTAGTACCAATCTAAGGTGAGGGTTTGGGCGTGTCTAAAAGCGAAAACACGCGTTGCCATATCTTCAAGTTCTTTGTAGAGGCGGCCAAAGTCAAAGTTCTGTATTTCTTACTAATCACCCAAGGGAAACATTACCCTTAGGTCTTAACCTCTGTCCTGTACAGATTATCCTCCTTTCAGATTCTGGTGAAAGGGGAATGCCCACTCTAATTGTCTTAGAAGGGTTCGCTGGTATAAGTTTATTTTTCCTTTATTCATATAGTGTGTATTGGCATTAAAACTTCAGATATGAAACAGTTCTTTTTATTCTTCAATTAACTTATTTATTAACAACCTACATGAGAGAAAACTAAAGGGAAATCATGGGTATGATAAATTTCATAAATTAATCATTTCTCTATTTTAGAAACATTCTAGTAATAAATACAGTATATCTAATAAATATGAATGATAATGATACATTTTACTTAACCTCGTGCTTCTTTATTTATTCATTCAACTTTAGCTTTACTAACTTTTGTTGCCTCAGCTGTACGAAGAGTTCCATTTGCAACATTAGTAATGGGTCCTCTGTTCTGTTTCTCCATTGTGAAGTATCTTAAAACATCTCTTCACTTTATAATGTTAATATTAATGACTGGTTTAACACAATTGTCATCGGGACCTGTGTACAAAAATTACGATTCAATCATTTTTGGAGCAAATTTATCAATTTCAGTTACTAAACTGCTCCCTTTACCTCATTAAAATTTTAATAGATTGATGTTTGGCAAAGCTAGACCAATTTTAAATCCTAACAACGGTATTTGGATTTTTTTCATCTTATCCCCCGAATATTCTTTTTTTCAAATTCAGTTGACTGTTGTCTTGGAACGTTCTACACAAGGAAAAAAAATTAACATCAAAGATGAAAAAAATAAAACAATTTCATATTCAAATTTCTCAATTTATAGAAAAGTTCAGATAACTGACATCTTTTAAGCATTTAATCACACACAAACACACACGTGTTTGAGCGCCAACTATATTTACATCCGCTAATCCTTACCTTCACCATAAAGGACCCCGTCTTATAAGATTTGACCATTCTTAAGAGATTAACGAAGGGTATATTGTTCTTGACTGACAGATACAGATTTCGATACTTGACCTGAGAATCGAGATTGTAGATGTGGCAACATGTTTGCCACGTTTCTCAAATATGATGTTGAAAAACTTAAGAATGTTGATCATTAACAACTGTATACATAAAAACCATGTTTAGCAAATATTTCAGAGTAATTCCCTTCAGTTTTGGTATATAACAACGACCTATAGTCTATAAAATTTTCCTTAGAATGGAAGTTTGGCACCGCACGTAAATGACTTTCGACCCAACAAAACCCTCACCACAGATTGGTACTACTATAGAGTGAGGAGTAGTGTTGGAGAGACGGATGGATTTGAAATAGGAGTTGGATTACACCAGGGGTCAGCACTTAGCCCATTCATCTTCAACATCGTGATGGATGTAATGACCAGGGATGTTAGAGAAGCAGTGTCATGGTGCATATTATACGCGGATGACATTGTGTTGTGTTCAGAGGGGAAGGAGAAGTTGGAGGGGAGGTTGGAGAGGTGGAGAGCAGCACTTGAGGAGAGAGGAATGAGAATAAGTAGATCAAAAACCGAATATATGTGTTCTAGTATTACTGAGGACGGTGGAAGTAGCATAAAATTGGGTGGGGAAGAAATAAAGAAAGTACAGAAGTTCAAGTATTTAGGGTCCGTATTAGAGGATAGTGGAAGCATGGACCAAGAGGTGAGACACCGAATTCAGGCAGGATGGAATAGCTGGAGGTCTGCATCAGGGGTCCTCTGTGACAAGAAGGTCCCTCTGAAATTGAAAGGAAAGTTCCATAGGACGGTGGTCAGACCAGCAATGTTATATGGAACAGAAACGGCAAGTATGAGGAAAACAGAGGAGAAGATGATGGATGTAGCAGAAATGAGAATGTTGAGATGGATGTCGGGAGTAACAAGGGAAGATAGGATTAGAAATGAGTATATAAGAGGATCGACAAAGGTAGCTGAAATATCGAAGAAAATACAGGAAGGAAGGCTTCGATGGTATGGACACCTGTTACGAAGGGAGGAACGTCATGTTGGAAGACATACGATGGAAATGGAAGTGCGGGGTAGAAGGAAAGACCAAGAAAGAGATGGCGTGATTGTGTAGGGGAAGATATGGAATTGAAAGGTATAAATGAGAATGAGGCACAGGACAGAAATCGATGGAGACGACTCATTCGCAATGGCGACCCCATATAAAAATGGGTTTAAGCTAGGAAGAAGACATACCCGTAGATATGACAGCTGCCTTTTCTACCTGGCCCCACCCGAGCGATCTTAGAAAAGTAAACGCACTATAGTGTCTGCTAATCGTCCAGCGAATTTGTATACTTATACCCAAAGCAACAAACCTAAAACTTTCGTATTTGGTCAAAGTGTAAAATCAGATTGAGAAGCTTTTTCATATCATTGTCCTCTTCTAATTTTACCACCGAAATAAGAAAGAAAAATTAATTTAGCTACTACCAGTCAGTTTGAGTGGTAGATACATTTAGTTTCCAAGTGCAATTGAAGCTTATCAAGTACCCGACACTTACTTTCATTTCTTTTAAACTAATTCAAGTGACGTGCAAGATACCGGTACCACCATTATCATCACAACGATTGCGCTTTAGTCTTAAAATTTTAGATTAAAAACGCTTCCTATCACTATCAATGTTATTACTGTCACACAACCTCTTTCAGCTTTGCTGCTCGTCGTTGGAGTGGTGGTCTTCCCGGCTGGGTGGTCTGCAGACAAAGTACGGGAGGTCTGTGGTCCAACCGCCCGGCAGTACAACGTGGGAGAATGTGAAATCCGCTGGGCCTATATCCTAGCCATCATCGGTGTTTTGGACGCTGCAGTGCTCTCTTCTCTGGCCTTCGTGCTGGCCACTAGGCACGTGAAATTGCACCCGGAACCGGAGCCCATATACGGGGGATCTGTTTACAAAGGTTGGTCTTCAAATGCTTTTAAGTTTTCTCCGGTACCTGAAACACGCCATAGTCTGTCTAGAATGTAATGAAACACCGAGTAGGTTTGCGACGATGCCAAACTTCCTCAAGACTTTTAATCTGACTCAAGCTTATCCCAGCATCCTTTTATTCCGGGTCCTTTAATACGGTCGTAAAATTTCCTTTTTAATCCCATAATCTGAATCTTTCCAGTCACACAAAAGCTGGATGATTGTTGTGGATTAAGTTGACCTTGTGTTTCAAAAACAGCTCATAAAGTTGATTACTCTGTTTATTTTAAAAACGTTCATGTCAAAAATGTTTTTTTTTTTTTGGAAGAGTTCGAGTCCTTTAATACATATCACAGTTTTTCTACAACTTTTAAGAGATCCATCTCAGATGAAAATAAAAATTTAACGTTCTGTACCCTACGATCAATCTAGTTCAGTACAATACTGGAATCTTAATGTACTAAATGTTTTCGAGCTTTATTACTCATAAAGCTTTAACTTTTATTCTTTATATAATTTGAATTCTGATTGAATCAGTTTATATTTGAACATTATCAAATGTGTTGTCAGGTTCTTGAAGATATCTGTAGCCTGGCATCGTCATTCTCTCTCTCTCTCTCTCTCTCTCTCTCTCTCTACTATATTTGTTGTAGAATTGATCAATGTGCCAAACATCAAATATTTCATAAAATAATATTTTTCTCCATTAAAACAATTTCTTGGATGTTAGGATAATGAAACGATAAAATTGATAGACATTTTCTTTAAAATAAGGCACTGTTTTAGTAAAAAAAAAAAAAAAAATGTCTTTCTCCCTTTTGAAGTACTCGTGGACATTGAATATGACTTCTCGTGTCTGAGCACTTAATTGCTGCTGTGGGGAGCCTTCCATCTTAAACCGTCACGCTTGGGTATCAGAACCAAAGTGATAAGCTACTTACCCTTCCTGACCTGAGACAGAGAGAGATGTGGCAAGTGTATGCCAAATCTACAGTTTTTTTCGCCTTAAGTGAGATTTAATGAATGAAATTGGCGCAAAGCGGCAACGTCGGAAACCTACTCTATGTTTCATGACATTCTGGACAGACTTTTTTTTTTTTTTATAGCGATGGGGGTTATAATGCCATTTTTTTTAATGGGATTTGGTCATTTTACGCTTGAACGATTGTAGAGTAATCTGTTACTCTGTAGCAATTGATAAACCCTGAGTTCTTTTCTTGCTACTCCCATGAAAATAGATTATCGTTTGATTTGTTTCATTTAACCTGGTCTCTTTTTTTTTTTCTTCTTTTTTAATCCGCCATTGCTTTCCTGCTTTTATAGCTTCACCATTGGCTTGCTGGATATAAGTGTCCATAATAATAATAATAATAACGCACTCAGTGCACTGCAGCTTATGAAGTATCATTACCAATATTTAATTTCATGAGTATTTTTAATTTTTGCATTAACAATCAAGGGTCTCGTTTGCCATTTAGTTAAAAAAAATGCGAGAAAGTTATTACAACATATAACACAATAGATAGATAGATAGATAGATAGATAGATAGATAGATAGATAGATATAAATAAATAATTAATTAATTAATTAATTAATTAATTCTGGACTGCCACGTCCCTTAACATGAAAATACGTCCGAATCTTTGGCCGTTCCATTGCAGGTCAGATGAACCCAGGCTTCGTGGGCGACGCAGCCAGCCTTGCCGGGTCTCGCAAGTCCCTGAATCTCCAACCAGTGATGCTGATGCCCCACCCGGATCACGACAGATACTCGGAATATTCGCACCACACGGGACGCTCCAAGTCGTCTGCTGCCTACCGGGCTCATTATGCATCTTCTGTCCAGAACTTCCAGCTGTAATTTTTTTTTTTTTTTTTTTTTTTTTTTTCCGTGGGGGGGCAGATAACCGACATTCACACCAGTTCGGAAGGTTCAAAATGTGATTTAGGAATATCGTTTTTTTCTCCTTGCAGTTGAAATACAATTGGAGTTAAAACGAGATAGATAAAAAAAGATACTCTAAGACGATTGATGACGCTGATTGGCATCTATGATGAGCTCTTGCCAACTGTTGGTCAGTTAATTTGAGGGTGTGGTTATATTTTGTTGATTTTGTAAATATCGAGATTGCTTGTTTGAGGACTCTCAAATTACACGCTGTAATTTCTCATTCTACGCGTTGTGTGAGGCCTTCACTCCAGCAAATTCTCGAGATGATTATTATTCAGCGCCTTGGGGGAACAATTGGAAGAGAAACGACGCCATAACGTGACGCCCTCACTCCCATAAGGCCATTGTTGTTGTAGGGATTCAACATCCGACTGATAAGTATAATAATTGTCGAGTAATGGAAGCAGTACTCATCTTCATTTGTAATTCAGAATGTTTTGTTTATCAGTAGATTGATAAGGTCGTAGAACGTATGATCTTTTGAATGAATATTAACAACCCTTTGACTCAGTAGGTAAGACGATGGGTGTGAGATCGTCGGACCCAAGCTGGTAAAAACCATTAGGCCTATACCTTTGTGCAGGTAACACTCATTTCCTTTTACTCGTTGAGTTAAGATGTCCGTGTTTGTGGGGGGTTTTTTATGTTCAAGTTTTTTTTTCAAATCTACCTGTTTAATATTAACTCAGTCACCCCACCCCCCTGTGGCTGGTTACTAACTACATTTGGTCATTACTGGCAAGTGTCTTGTTAATCATATCGAAGTTCCTCCAGATACAAATTATCACGAATTAATATATTTGATCACTTGTATTATACTGCTGTATACTCAAAACCTGTAGCTTGTATATTATTTTAACTTGATTAAACGCTATATGTGACTTGTCTGCTATGAATGTAGTCTTATTTTTCCGGAAGTATCCCATGTACTCAAACGAGAGAAAGTAACCATCATTTTTAATATTTCATTTTATTTCATCTGTCAAAATTACAACTGCATTAAATTTAACCCGTTATAAATTATTTGCACAACGTTGTACATCTGTTAGATCTACGTACAAAATAGCATCTTATTCATTTAAAACATACAATTATACTGTTATTTTCATAAAGTTTTCCATAACTGAGATATTGTGATAATAATGATGATTATTTTTATTATAGCTGCTAATGAGGCTAAAATGTGGTCTAGTTTTGTCGGAAGAGAGAAGAAAAAATGTGCCCGCCAATTGATAGTATTATGGCCCCTGCCTTGTACCGTACGACTAAAAATTCTGCCGTTGCAAAGGAGTCAGCCAGCTTTCCATATGCAATATAAATACATAAACACTTGACAGATACGTAAGTCCAAGGGAAGCTTTTGACCATGCTTATGATATCTCAAACACATGATATATCCCAGGTATAGTTATACATATAACACATCTTGCTCTTCCATGAACAGGAGCCACTTTCATTCCGTCAATCACCGGGGTCGATTTCTTCAAGAAATGAGCAGGACGGGACACATCGGACCGTCAGGGCTGTGCTTCGATCGAGCTTCTTCGCCCACTTGGTTTTCTTGCCTGTTTCCTCCAAGATGAGCTCCCCAACTGAAGGGCACAGCTTAAGAACACCTCTCAGAGCCTCTGCAAACTTTCTGCCAATGTTCAGGCCCTTTATGTGCAGTGTTACCACGTTCAGGAAGCAGTCACTGCTCAAGAGAGGGATCTCGTTCACCATACTCTCTGAAAACATTATGTACTGGAGGTTGGGGGCCGTTTTAATAAGTTTTTCACAAACAGGAGCGATGCTGATCGAGTCTCTGTCCAAAGTCCCACAGAACTCAATTTTCGTCAGTTGTCTGAGCGGTCTGAGTGTTTGTCTGAGAAGAGCTCTGACGTCAATGATCCAAGCCTCATCCAAACGAAGGCAAAACTCCCTTAAAATAGGGCAATAGTTTAAGCAATGAACAGCCTCTGCCAGATCAGCCGTGGTGCTCACTTGGATCGTGAGCATCAGGAGTGCTCTGCCAGCATCCCGGAAAAGAATGGAGTAACTGTGCCCAGGTGTTGGGTGGTTACCGTACAAGTTCATGGCCTCTCGGAGGACCAGTAATTTTAACCCGTCGAAGTGGGAAAAGCAACGAGCTAGGTAAATATCTATCCTGCTCCCGAATAACCAAATGGCAGTGCCGCTCAACTCCAGGTGGTTGATGTTGCAGCTTTCTTTGAAGTTGATGAATTTTTTCGAAAATACTTGGAACGCTGGATTGGCGCCGATGAGAGAGGGAAAATTCAGCATCATCGTCAGACCAAAGTGGTCTCTCGCTTCTTCCCGACAGCAAGGCAGTTCGCAGTGTGGAAGGTAAGTTGTTTCGTGAAATGAGGCGAACCGCAGATCAGGGTGGAATTTCAGCATGGCGTACTTGAGACTATGAAAGCATTCGAAGTCTAACGAACATCTGACGTACACCCTAAACAAGAGAGGAAAACTGACCTGCACAGACTCGTCTCCGTAAGCTGCTTTTATGACCTCATCTTTCGGTTTCCCCTTGAAGAAGAATTTGTAGAGGTCGCACCTGTGAGGAAAGGACCCTTCCCTGTAAATTCCAATTTCCCTCAAAGCCCTGCCGCGTAACTGTGGCAGCAACTCCATGCCTTTCTGAAAGACGATATCGCGAATGAAAATTTTCTTCAGTTCAGGGGAACCGGAAAGGATCGGCTCCATGGGAGAGAAATCACCGAAAATCAGTGATCTGGCGTCAAGGAATTCCAGGTGGAATGGAGCAAGCGCTTTTATGAGCTCTGCCAACTCCTGGCACTCAGAGGAATCGCGAATCTGTCAAAGAGAAGTGAATTTAAAAAGTATCTTGATTTAGTTACATGTTACATATATACAAAAAAAATCGCTTGGACCTCATGTGACCAATTTCTACAAAGCTGAAAAACAACGGTAAAGGAAATTGGTTTGAAATACTATGTAGATCAAATTTCACTTTGATGTTCCAATACTCTTTAGAGCAATGGCCTCTTGGACCAGATCATGAAAATTATTCCATGGAGGTCATTATTGATAGGCAACCGATCACAAGTCCATGACGAACTCATGATGAAGATTGAGTACAACTATTTAAGCCTTCATTTGTAATTACTTTAACGATAATCTTATCAGAAATCAATATTCATCGATATAACAACTCGAAACCCCATGAACTACGAAGTTATTTATTGCATCTACTGTTAAACAAAATCATCACGAACAGAGGCATTTGTTCATATAAGCAGGTCCTATTGATGTTGAACTAACAACACTGGGATATGAAGGATCAAGTCTTCATTTGAAATACTACATAGGCCTGAGATTTCTCGTCAGCAGCCATTAAATACCACACTGTACGGACAAGGCAGGGTACATGAAGTCTTAAATTTTGGGTAGTTAAGGAAGATGAAGCAGAAAAAATGCAAGCAATCTCAAAAAGGAGTCGTAATATTACAACTCTAAAATATCGGCAATCCCAGTGTTCCGAGTAAGGAATATAGCACAATCACAAACACGTACCTCGATAAACTGGGTGGAGAAGTCGCCAACATCGTAGCAAAATAGGAGCTGAATCACGAACTTGCACAGCGGCAACACGTGAGCATAATTCAACCCAGAGTTCAGCAGTGTGATGATTTCTTGACTAACCAGAGATCGTATCTGCGTATAGTGTTTGTTGCAGAGGACGCGACCGGACCAGTAAAAGTCCTTGAGTGCTGTCAAGTGTGACTGTTAGAGAGATTTTAAAAAATATAAGCAGATGAGTCTAGGGTTAAGTTCCAGATGGGGAGAGAGAGATTAAAAGAATTATCAGGAGATGAGTCTAGGTTAGGTTCTACGCATGAGGCTTATATCTCCCCTGTAGCAGAGATGGGCTATATTTAGTGTTTTGATGCATCAAAGCGACTGTGTACCTACAACACACGAACTTTCTCCCATCACATGTCTAAGATAAAACTCTAATTAGACTTAGACTGAAAGCAACAGATCATAAAGTACTTACCGCCAAACCTTTCGTAGTCTGGCTCACCAAGAATCTAGGCCTATAGAACCCAATCTCCAACTTTCTCCTCCTTTTCGCCATGAACCGTTTGTAAAATGAGTCTGGTTCTCTAGCCATAAAGTAATCATGGAGAATCGGCAAGCAGTAGCTCACGATGTATAAGGCAGACGCCACTGCAGCGTGGAAAACGAGCGAGTTGGGTGTCGATATTTTTGGCGCCAGTCTTGGTTCTTTTGCCTGGATAAAGCAGAAACTTGTATTATGACAGAGTCTTAGAGAAATTACTTAGATGTGAAACTGAAATTCCCTTTTACATTTTTTTAAAAATCTTTTATTCATATAAATTTTCTTTTTCAATAAACAAAACAGTCCGCGGAAAGCTATCCAACCCAACATCTCCGGCAGGAAAAAGTATAATTTATCTGAAAAGTGACGATCACTTTTTAGCTGTTTTCCGTCCAGTTTGAGGGTGGACCTCTTGAGTGTGTGAATTCGAGGAGTCGTTCAATGGGACAATTCAACTCGCTGGAGGACATCAAACGTCAGTGGTTGGCTTAGGTCGAACTGGCTTAATGCCTGAAAGATGGTACGTACGGCAAAAGGTCCGTTTTAATCAGCTGAGACTGTGTTACCCAAGGTCTCGTAGAATATACCCTTCAGTGCCGGTAGGTTATAAGACGTCGGTAAAGTAAAATGTAAACATCTCAGGACGATGATGACACCTGGTACAACAATGGTTTACTTGATGAACTAAACAAAAACTTCTTTCAGTTTTCTTCTGAAGATTGAAAAAGAAACCCACAAAATTACTGTATATAACTTTTACTTAACACGCGAGTACTTTCAAGCCCTATCTGTGGCCCTTTTTCAAGAGATGCGTAGGTTGTCAGCCTGGGTCAAGGCCCAGCGGTCTTCCCTACGCATCTCTTGAAAAAGGGCCATAGATAGGGCCTGAAAGTACTCGATTGTTGAGTAAAATAAAATGTAAATACTTATAAGTAAACACGTTACACAGTAATTTTGTGGGTTTCTTTTTCAACTGGTTTACTTGTTTACTGCAAATGAAATAACATATATAATATGTCTACGTTTCAAAAATTGTTTTTAAAACCCTATAATGTCAGAAAAAGCCACATTTGATTGCGTCATAAAGCTGTCTTAATTATATAGGATTTGTGAAATGATAACTATTCATTTACGGAGCTTTTTTTAATGGTGGATGTCGGGATGGGTTAGGGGGCGAAAATATCTCATATTGCAAAACCGATGTGCTTTTGTCATAGACGGAGAACGTTTGATGAATTGACATTCCACATCTCTGCTAGTTTTACGTCACCACAGGTTTCTTGGGTCCGTCTGTTTTTTAGCGTTTACATTGTTGGCTGACAGTATCATCTAGTCTAGGCATGGGCCATTGACATTATCGTAATTATATAAAAGTTGTAGGACGCCATAGAGCGTTAAAATTTGAACTTTTGCTCTCCAAATAATAAACTGAATAATCACGCGTATCTGAAACAGATAAAATTAGTCTTGGAAGTGTACTTGAACCTTTAACGTTTCAGCTGTAATGACGGTTTCTGTCCAGAATACACGCCGGAGTCCCTGATTTATTTCCGTTAATTGTCTAATCAAATTCTCTTAATCACAGGCGGCGTTCCTTATATCGCTCTCCTTAAAACTGAGTCATTTGCGACCATGTTAATGGGCTTCTTATCGGACGATGGGAGAAAGGGCGCAAATCCAAAAGATTTAACATTCAAGAGCAAACTCGATATGACGAAAGCGTATACGCAGTAGCCGGAAGAGATATGGAATGATGTTATCGACCAGATAGCATCGGTTTGGTTACATTAATGTCATGTTTCGGCCATTAGGGATATCGCACACAGTGCTCGGGACTGCTGATACATAGGGCCGAGGAGGAAACCGTTCGCTCAATCGCAGAACTTTGAAATCGAGTGGACTAGACTTACTTTTGCTTCTCCTTTTTCTTCTTCTTCTTAAAGAAGATCCAGCGCAGTTTCTCTCGCAGAAAACACAAAAATGAAATGAATAGTGCTGAAGTTGGTGTGATTGCTCTTGCTTCAAAAAAAAAAAAAAAAAACCGTATCACGCAAGTTTCGAAATAACTAGTATTACATTTTTATCGAGGCGTTCACTCGCACTAACAATGGTATTACAAGGCCTATATAGTATACCTCGGGAAGACTCTTAAGTAAGGATTTTGTAGCCGACTGCAAATGGATATCTAGGAATAATTTAGTTCCATAATGGTATTCTACAGGGTATCTCACAAATAACCTGGAAATTTGGTAGTATTTGGCAATAGAAAACATTTGATGTTAACACAAAAATTGTTCAAACAGAACAAAACACAGACGTCAGATGTGGTGTTCAAAATCATTTCTGTGGGCTGTTGCTCAAGGGCGTAGAGCCGTAGACGGTCCAACTTCTATCAACAGAGTTTTTGAGGATCGTATGTCTGTGACCTCTCTCCTTTGTGATTGAAGTATGACGTAAAAGTGACCTGGACATTTTGTTAATCCTGTAATGTCCGTTTATATATGCTTACCTGTACTGTGTTTCCCATGGTTTAGATCAGTAAAGGTGTTGCTAAGGCCGAAAAAAATAGTGTATGTGTGTTGCATGCACGGTATTGGTATATTGTATATGCCTAGACCGTGTGTGAAAAAAAAAAGTTAAAAAGTACCCTCTTTCAAACAAGAGCAATAAACAAAAAACAAAACAAAAAATGAGGACCAACAGCAGTAACAACGACATTGGTCATCTAAATATACTCACGTGGCAACTCATTATCCTTCAAAACTCAATTGACACAAAGAGAACCAACGTAATTTTTCAGTCGGTTGACACGCTGTCGCACTCTTGGCGAACAATCCGGCACGACTGGATTGGCGATTTGAATGGAAAGGAGGAAATTAGGCCTAGGGCAATGCCTTTATATCTTGGCACAAGGAGGAGGACTTTAATCCATTCGCCCAGATTTCGCGTGACGGTGACTCATCACAAGTCGTCGACGTCTTTTACCACTGTCAGATTTTACTTTCAAGAAAACATTTTTATACGAAACTGTCCCATAACATGTCTAATGCTATTAGGCTATTCAGAAAATGGTCTGTGTATGAGTGCAACTTTGCGGGGAAAATGTCATTCGCCGGCAACCTGATAAGCTTGTCTTTCGGTCTAGATAAAACTTACATGGCGTCGTCACCTGAAATTCCCCGTTTTGATTAACAAGAATTCGATGTACTAGTCCCCATCTCGCCCACCTAAGCCTAATTTACATTAGGAACACAAACAGAAACTAGGCCCCCTCGAACGTCTATACCTTTACAGTTCCATACTATGATAGATGCGTAATGTATTGGTGGAGATTAAGATATTCTAAGGATATCTGATTCATTCCTGCGTTAAGTTTCTGATGTCTGGACCACTTCGGATTTTTCGTTGATTCGATGAGAATGATTTTGACTGAGGGTTTTTTGTTAGTTCATTCAAGCACTGTTCCGATATGTTTGCAAAACGAGGAGAGTAGATTGTTTACTGTAACTTGGAGGACGATATATTCTCCCTAACATTTGTCAGTAGAAAATAATAGATTTAAAGAGAACTTGAGGTTATCTGTTGCATCTCTCCAGTGTACTATGATTCATGTAATGTTTTCCATCTATTACCGATATTACTTGTACAACTGTTATATCTATTATTTTTCGCGTTCATTGATTGTGGTTATTAGTTAAATACTCCATTAAACTACTTTTACGTCCTTAAAAATAAATTAAACACTAATTGGACAGTTTCCCTTGGAAAATAATTATATAACTTCACATTTGACATTATAGTTTGATTTCCAGTACAAACGGTCATATTGTATCAAATGAAATACGTACGAACAATATTTTATATGTTAAGTTCTGTGATTATAGTGAGGAAAAAAAAAAGGGGGGGGGGTGTGTGTGTAAAACTAACTAAGATTTTCAAAACAAGTTTCTTTAGTTTCTAATACCCAACAGAGTCGTACAATCTTTTCCTGGAACGAATTTAAGGGCAGAATTCTCTTAGAAAAAAAAATAAAAATTTCTCCTTGCAACGATTTTGATGTCTGAATTCTTTGAATGGAAAGTATCTCTTCATATATATACATATATATATATATATATATATATATATATATATATATATATATATGTATGTATGTATGTATGTATGTATGTATGATGTATGTATGTATGTATGGATATGTATGTATGTATGTATGTATGTATGTATGTATGTATATATGTATATGTATATATATATAGAAACCCAACCCTAACCAAACTACTATGAGATTCAGGGCCTCTGTAACACGGTTTTTTGGACTTTGCTCCTTATCAAAGCATCGGATGTAGCTGAAAGTTGACATATGTATATTGTACAACCACACAAATTTTGTCACCATTATCAATAACCTAAACCCGATAGTTTTGATATTTATAGAGTAAAAATTATCTAGCCGACGCCATGGCCAATGATAACGAGCCAAGAGTCGAAAAACATTCATTACGTAAGCAAAGTAAACACACCGTTTTACGAAATGTTGCCCCGCCCATCCACCAGACAAAAAACTCATTCACCTTGTTTCATCGGCTCTGAAACCCATAGCAGTAAAGAATGACCAATAGGATTTGGAATTGTCCCCATGGTTGCAAAACTGCATTTGTCTTACGACTTACAACTTTATTCAGTCAAGAAAAAGCCCGTGGCCATACTTACTGTAGCCTGAATAGGTAATTATTCAGTTTCTAGTTTAAATCCAATGTTTATGGTCTGATTTGTATTTAAGGTAACGTGATTATAATACTTGTAATGTCATTCAGGATTTTGAACATTTCCATTAACTATCCACTATCCCACCAAGAGAGAGGGAAAGAGAGAGATTGTATGTAAACAGTCTTTATATAACTATTTTTGTTAAAATAAGATTTTTATCCAAAGTAAATACAAGCTTATATGTGCTAAAATCTCCAGCAGACCAACGGATCATCCGATATAATTTTTTTCTTCTTCTTTAGGCCGTACGACCGTGTTGGATATAAAGACTTTATGAATGGCGGAACGATACATAGAAGTGGGTGGGGTATCTGTGCTAGCGTAGTAATAATACTGTAGCAGTAGTGCCGCCGCAACAGTAGTAATAGCAGTAAACTTTTAGGCCAACTGCTGGGATTCTTGAGGATCATTTAGCACTTCTTACAACTACTCGAGAAATGGGTTTTTATAGCCAGAAGTTAAATTTTCTAATCCAACAATTCCTATGATAGCCTTCAGTGTTATCCTGAATTATAACGAGGCCAAAGTGGGTGGAGCCTTATGTAGTCATCATTCTGACGATAACTATTGGTGAAGGTTTAAAGCCAAAATACGGTATCGGCTATTTTTTTTTTCAGTAAATAGGTAAATAGCCAATAAATAAAAATTGCTTGACATTGGATATAGCAGTTATCAAATCAAGCTTGTCTACTATGTTTTTGAAAATTACCAACTATTCCCTACATCTTGTCAATCTGATTGTGACATATAAAGTAGACTGTAATTTCTTAGGACACTTATTTTGGGAGTTAGACTAATAATTAAAGTGGTTTTGTATTTATTAACATATTTTGTTGGTTTCTTCATTATGACAATTATCAGTGGAGAGGTTCAGAGTTCATAAAGGTGTACAACTTTGCTTGTATTTAAATTTTATGTCATTGTTGCCAGAGGTCTAGCCTTCGTTACGTATAGCCAATCAGCCATCGAGAAAAAGGAAAGAAATGTTGTCATAAGTTACGTAACGAGTGCGTTCGGAACCTTTTCTGTGAGTAAGTTGGCCCGTCTTCGAAAATAGCCACTTTTACATTATAAGTACCAAATCTATTCAACCTACGTAATGCAGAATACAGTCAAAATTTATGTGTAGATATAATTTGTATTCTGAATAAGCGTTATATTTATGAAATGCATAGATAAAAAGTTATTGCGAAAAAACCGTGTTACAGAGGCCCTGAATCTCATAGTAGGAGAAAACTGCAATACGAGACAAAAATTTGTAGTAACACCTGTTTCAGTGGTTGACAATTTAAAAATTTAATGATTAAAACTAGCAGTAAAGAGACGCCTTCCCCCCGCCCCATACAAAACCAATCCATGGGATCCTCATCCATCTATGTTATTCATTAAAGATTAACAACTGCCCTTGTTTCATGGGTCAGCCCATGGATGAGCCGATTGCCTCATTTGTTGCAGTTATCCATATATTTATGGTAGTTTTCTATACATTAAATAGTTCTAAGAAAATTAATTTTTAGGGTAGACTTCAGGAAATACTTTTACCGAAGGAGTATAAAATTATCCCTTTTTGCGCTTTGGATCAGTATTATTCTCTCAGCGCAATTAATTCTCTTTATCGCTTCCATGACAAAGACGACTTAATGCAGACTTTTAATATAATTATCTAAAACATTCTTCACCTCGTTAATTGTCTTGTTTGAACTGTAAATATGTAATTGTATTATCCGGGGACCCTTCCTTTCCATCAGCCAACCAGGAGCCATTTTTCCGGCCGTCTTTGTGATTGGCCGAAGACATCACCGGCAGAAAACTGAACTACTGACAAACAAAGATATGTAGTCTCATTCAGTCTTTAGTTTGGTGTGTGGTTTCAGTGGTGGTCTATCATCGAGGTCGTGTTGCTGCATTGCGATACTGAGGTAAGAATTTTTTGCTTGAGCAGAAGCATAGTTTGTGTCTCGTGTAAAAAAAGAATGTGATCTGTTAAGCGTATCCACATCGGGGTCCATATACCGACGTCTTTAACGGTTCTCAAATATGCATGGTACACTGTGGACTTCTAGTTTAGGATGGAGAGTAACCTACCGATGTGATGAAGTGAATTTCCTTGGGGCCTTTGGGAGTGATTTTCCAGCGAGGGATCGATACGATGGAGAGACTCCTTTACAAACAGGCTTGAGATTCAAGCAAGACTGCTGTTAAGCTTTGATATACGGTGGACTTTTAACTTTGCTGAAAACTCTACTTCAACATTCAAGTTTACTTTAGGCCATACTTAGTTTTTTTTCAGCCATATGACCCCTCTAACGCTTACATTCCGGAAATAGATACTAAGGTAGATGGTGAACTATTCCTTGTGCATCTGTAAATTTCAAAACTAATTTTGGCTGCTAGAAGACTTGGATAGCATCATTTTGAAGTTTGGGAAAATGGTACTCGATAAAATGACTGTATAATAACTATTATTGTTAACTGTCAATAGCAGTTGTATTTCACTAACGTTAGTCATATTTCCGTTAACAAAATGCAGCTAGTAGTCATAAATCAATGGAATGGATTAAAACCCTTTCAAATGGGTAGCTTATTCTTTATTTTATCTAATTAATACCTCCCATGTAACTGATTTTAAAGGGTGCTGAAAACCTGGGGGCAGTCTGAAGGTATTTCTACAGAAGCAATCCGCGGTGGCCTAGACTATGGCAATTGACGTTTTCCTATGTTATTTTACTTACTGAACAAGAATTTAAAGTAATTTTTATTCGGACGACTGTAATTAACCCCCAGGGTCCAGTACTAAACACGGCGAAATACATTGGACGTCCCAATCCCTAGTGGTTGTCGTATCCGCGGTTACGTTCCTTGCAGTTCGTAGGGAACTATTCTTTAGAACTATCCTGCAAGAAACGTAACCGCGGATAAGACATCCAATGTATTTCGCCGTGTTTAGTACTGGCCCCTGGGGGTTAATTACAGTCGTCCGAATAAATATTATTTAAAATAATTGTTCAGTAGATAAAACTCTTTAAAAAACCGCAACTGTCATAGTCTAGACCGCCGAGGTTAAGTACCCTAGATCTACCCAGCCCCCACAAAAAAGTGACGGAACCCCTTAGTCTAGTCACTTGGCCCAAACTGTAATTTCCCTAAGTGCTGAACATAATGTTTTTGACCGGAAATTAGTTTTTTTTTTTTTTTTTTTTTTTTTTTTTTTTCTTAGTTCAAAACGAGAATGGTGGTGTATGTCCTACCTACTGTGTGTCAGGTTAATGCCATTTCTGCGGTAGTCAGGATAATGAAAGCATTAAACAGGATATTGAGAATAAACTTGAGTATTTAGTCTTAATTTTCCTGACTCCTGTAACTAACGCAAATGCTAACAGTGACTCAATATAGAAAAGATACTTTCATTTCAATTCTGTATTAAAATTAAATCTTTTAAAAACGGGTATTGTTGAATTATTCAGGTTTAACCCCTGTGCCTTTGTCAATTCTAGATATAATTTCCTTTTTAATAATTTTAATTGGTATCAGTGGGTAGAGATGAAAGGTGGTTTATGTCAGAAGGTTGAGACTATAAATTGTCATGTCTGTGGAGTAAGACAAAATGTCAGTTGGTTAAGTTGGAGACTGGTAGTGTCAGTGGGTTAAGGTAAAAGGTGGTCATGCCATGTCAGTGGGTGAAGGTGCTCATGTCATGTCAGTGAATTAAGGTGGAAGGTGCTCATGTCATGTCAGTGGATTAAGGTGGAAGGTGGTCATTCATGTCAGTGGGTTGAGGTGAAATGTGGTCATTCATGTCAGTGGTTTGAAGTGAAAGGTGGTCAATGTCATGTTGGTGGATAACGAGGATTGTTGTCATGTCACTGGAGTAAGACGATAGGGTGTCGTGTCATGTCACTGGAGTAAGACGATAGGGTGTCGTGTCATGTCACTGGAGTAAGACGATGGGGTGTCGGTGTCCATGGTCACTGAGAAAGGACGATAGGTGTGTTTCGTGTCTGTCACTGGTCACTGGAGTAAGACGATAGGGTGTCGTGTCATGTCACTGGAGTAAGACGATAGGGTGTCGTGTCATGTCACTGGAGTAAGACGATAGGGTGTCGTGTCATGTCACTGGAGTAAGACGATGGGGTGCCGTGTCATGTCAGTGGAGCAAAACGATGGGGTGCCGTGTCATGTCATGTCAGTGGAGCAAGACGATGGGGTGCCGTGTCATGTCAGTGGAGCAAAACGATGGGGTGCCGTGTCGTGTCATGTCAGTGGAGCAAGACGATGGGGTGTCGTGTCATGTCAGTGGAGCAAGACGATGGGGTGTCGTGTCATGTCATTGGAGCAAGACGATGGAGTGTCGTGTCATGTTAGTGGAGTAAGACAGTAGGATGTCATGTCAATGGATTAAGACGACAGGGTGTCGTGTCGTGTCATGTCAGTGGATTAAGACGACAGGGTGTCATGTCATGTCGGTAGATTAAGACAGGGTGTCATGTCATGTCGGTAGATTAAGACAGGGTGTCATGTCATGTCGGTAGATTAAGACAAGGTGTCATGTCATGTCAGTGGATTAAGACGACAGGGTGTCATGTCATGTCAGTGAATTAAGATGATAGGGTGTCATGCCATGTCGATGGATTAAGACTAAAAGTTGTCATGTCATGTCAATGGCTTAGTCATTGATAAACGTTGGTTAAGTTAATTGAATGGATGACTTTTTTTTCTTTTTTTTACTGTGTATAATGGTTCAGTGAATTGTACAAATGCAACCCCATGTATGTAAGATTAATATATTGCCAATTATTTTTGCAGATTGGAAAAATTTGAGTCTTCTGGTACAGAAATTGATTCATGGCCTTCTCCTCTACAGAATATCTACTTGGACGTTCGTCAAGCCAACTTTGAATTCAATAACACTTGTCTCCTTGAAGCAGAATTGAAAATCTGAGGCAGATATGAATTTTGAAGCGCTGGCAAGGACTGTTCACAAAGAGAAAATTTTGGTTAATTTGACATTAAATTTGCAAAATAATAATTAAGCCCTAATTAGCTCAGCCTAGTTTTAACTATAAGCTGGGATTTTCAGACCAAAGAATTTAGTAATGGAAACATATTTTTGTTAATATTACCTATCAAGTAATGAAAGGTTTTTCATTAACTATATACTTCAGCTGTTATACAATTTTATAGTTTATGTAAGGTTTTTTTCACTCCAATAACCTGTTAAGTCTAGTACTATCAAATTTTCCCAAAGGGTTTGAATCCATTTTTATTCCTCATGAAATGTCTGTTTAGTGCTTCATTATGGTTGAAAGTTTTAAACCTGCCATTAAGTGGACTCAGTTCATATTGATTTGCATATGGCAGGCATCAGTTAACAGCTATCTGGTTTTATGGCGCTTGTCTAGTAACGCTATTAACTGGATTTTCAGTGCCGATATCTGGTTAGCAGCGCCGATATCTGGTTAACCGAGGGCTGTCTGTATATGAAAATATTTAATGTTCATATCTTCATACAAATGAAAATGTTTAATGTGGCTGGCTAGGGCAATAACTGAAACTATATAGAGTATACTTCTTAAAAAATTCGTTCATAAAATTTATTTATTTTTCTTGGCCCAAATATGTTGGGTTCTGGTTTCTAGTGGCTGTATAAAATATGTATGATTGTGTAAACTTGAAGGGCTTTCAAGTAATCATTTGACTGATTTAAATTATTTAAATGAGGAAACTGGCACTTAGTTTTTATTGAGTCATAAGGATTGAATTTAAGGAACCATTTAAAGATCTGT
Source organism: Macrobrachium nipponense (assembly GCF_015104395.2). Taxonomy (NCBI): domain Eukaryota; kingdom Metazoa; phylum Arthropoda; class Malacostraca; order Decapoda; family Palaemonidae; genus Macrobrachium; species Macrobrachium nipponense. The sequence continues at coordinate 50,540,779 of NC_087221.1, forward strand.
CTAAATTTGTCTTGTATATTTTTTTAACTAGTCAAAGGCTAGTTTCCACTAGACTTGTAAAAGTAGTTCTATGTAAACTTTAAACAAGGTTGTTAGATGTTTTGTAAATACAATTGACTGGCCAGCTGAAAGAATAAAGCATGATTTTGTCTATTCGATTTTTGCAATATCCGTGCAATGCACTCCCCCACCCACCCCCTCAAACCACTGCCATGCAATTCACATGTTTTGTTATTCACTCAAAATAGAATCTACGATATTTTAATATAATTTTGCCTTACTTGAGTGCTGAGTAATTTCAAGTAAATTTAATTCCTGCAGTTGGTACTCATTTGATGATAAAATCAGTGTGCTCTTCAATTTCTCTTTCAATTTACACTGTTAAAAATCCGGATCACCTGAAGAAAAGTGATCCCAACACACGCTGGGGTCGCTTTTCTTCAGGAGGAAAATATTGGGGTCGCTTTTCTTAAGTCGAGGAATTAACAGGGGTTACAGTAAGGCCGTGGCGGAACGGCGCTTTGCGCCTTATTCGCATATTTAAAGATTCTTGGCAAGCTCGGTATGTTCTGGCAAGAGGTAATGTTGCGCTGTGCGCACTAGCCATAGGGGTTACAGTAGGTTTGATTATTTTTGTACTGAAATTGCAAGAATACGCTTTTAATTAACTATTGATTGTCTAAATTTGTTTTTAAATTTTTAATAAAGTAGTTTTTAATGAAAATATATCTATTTTTCTCTCCTTTTTTCTATGAGAGCTAAAGTGGGCCACCTGAAGATTGGAGACACCAACAAGCAAGGGTCGCTTTTCTTCAGGAGGAAAATATTGGGGTCTATTTTCTTCAGGAGAGGTATAAGGGGTCGCTAATCCTCAGGTGATCCAAAAAATCCTAACTTCTGATAAATTGCTAAAATTCCTAGCTTATTTGATAAATTCAAACTACAATTAAAAATCCTAAGTCATCTGATAAAATTCTAAGTTAAATGGTTTATCATAAAATTTTAAAATTTTTCTATGAATGTTTGCGGCATAAAATGCTAAGTAACATAGTCCCATGACATAATCGTTAAGCTGCTTACTAGTTAGATGGAATGCTCTTTTAAGTTAATTTCCGTTGATACATTAAGTTTAATGGTTTCTAGCTATCTCGGGCGGAGCTATCTTCGCTAGCCCCAATAACCCAAACTTTCGTCTTCATTTATTTTTTCTCCCCAGTGTGTTTGCTCCAAAAATCTGCGACAGACTAAAGAATAGGTGTAGTGGTTCCTTTTAATTCATTAGCTATTCCAAACTTTGCTTGCTCACTAAAATGGAGCCAAGCCCTAAACATATCGCAGCCTTGTTTAAAGTATAGTCATACGATACCTCGTGACATTTCAAATTGTCAATTTCAGTAACAAATGCATAGCCGTGGAATGACCAGACTGGTGTGGAAATCAGATAGCTATTACCTCTTTATATTTCTGTTGATTTTAAACATCTCTAATTTTATAGAACTTAATCACATGTAATGGACTGTAGTGAACAGATTCATAATATAGTTGAATGCCCAAGGACATGCTTTTAGGACTTGTCGTTTACGATAGCTTTCCCGTCGGGAAGATATTACACATTGGTACTGAAGGATTTTATAGGATTGTCAACGATTTGGATTTTAGTAAAGGAATCATTTGATAATTGGAAGGTATATAGTAAGTAAAGTTTTGGATAGTATTGATCAAGGATTAGTCTGAAGATAACTACCTAAAGGAGGTAATAAAAAAGTTAGTCAAAAAGGTGGTTATCTTGGAGAAAATATTAAGATATTTTGTAAGTCATAGAAATGGAAGGTATGAAGAATAATTGGGGTCTGAATTAAGGTGATTGTTTTTAGATGATAATCTATGGGATTTTTCAAATTTTAGAAATTTTAAAAGCATTTGCGGGTTTTAAAGTAATACAATAAATTTTTAGATTTTGAAAATTTGTACAAGAACATACTAGGAAGGATTTATTTTTCAATTAGTTTCGGTTTAATAGTTTTAAATAGCATTTGCGAGTTGAAATGATTACTTTTAACATTTTCATGAGTGGAGAATATTTTTTTAGACCATACAAGGAAGGAAGGAAGGATTGTTTATTGAAGTGATACGTTTAAAACAGTAGAATTTTTCTTTTATAGAATGTCAAGGAAGGAATAATTTAGTCTATAGAAGATAAGTGGTGATACTGAAAGAATAGTACTTGGAGGATACATTTTATGGAGTTAAATATATATTCAGACGTTATTTTTAAATTGTAATGCTTTAAGAGTTGGGTATATAAGATCGTGCAATAGAATGTCAGTTGACCAGAAAGGATGTAGGTAATGTATGAGAACTAAGTTTCAGAATAGTGTTATTTACTCGACACTGGATAAACGTGATTCTATGGTCCAGTGCTGCGATCATTTCGTCCAAGCTGTAGGGTAGGTGAAATGTTTAAAACAAACAGCACTATAATAGATAAATAGTAAAGTTCTGTCCTTCTAAGGCTATTGACGTCTGCCAAGAGACTCCTAAAAAAACACTGTATGAGAAAAGAAACTCTTATTAAAGGTGCGTCCACACGGTCGAACAATGTCCGACGGACAGACATTGTTAGCAATTAACAACTGTCTGCCGGTCTTTGCTTTGTGCGCAGAGTCAAAGCATTGGTATATACTACCTCATCTGGTACCACTGTTTGTTGCCAGATCTACTTCCATCGTTTCAACGCTTATGACGTCATCCCGCTTCGCCTATGATATGGTAACAATGTTTGTCCGTCGGACAGTGTTCGACCGTGTGGACGCGAATTTAGTCTAGGGCAGATTGTATTCGGTGCTTAAACACTCTTGAATAGTACTACTGATAAACTGTATATCGACACGGTCGTACTTTGTTCGATGTGACGTCAAAAGCGGAGAAAATAGGCAAAAGTCAGGTGACTTTGCCAGCTGTTTTTCCGCTTCTGAAGTCATATCGGACAAAGCTTTATCGTGTGGACGCAGCCATGAGTCTAGCTAATTAATCATATCCTTACAAAGAAAGTTCCAAAGTTACTTGTGACATGAGCGTTAGACCTGACCCATTAGATATGTAGTTGTTTCAATACGAGATGTAATGGGTTTTTGTATTTTACTCATTATTACATAGCAGGCATTACCTTTTGGAGTCTAAGGACGTGAGTAATGGCTCTAAGGGAGCTCATTAATTACGGGCTGCTCTGTGAGCAAGAGCCCGTGCTGACACAAGGTCAGCTTAATCAAAAACAACAACAACAAGGGAGCTCCTGACTGTGTGGCGGAATCATAAGCTCAAAAACAAGCTGCAGAATCCCCCACACATATACCTAATCAGTCCAGCTGCCCAACTCACCCCAGTCACACTTTCTACTTTACACTTCAGAATACAGCAGGACAATTGAACTATACCTACACACAGAACAAACCAAAAAAAATAACACACACACACACAAACACGTGTACTTACCAACTCCACCAATCCAGATACTCCGGGCTATCCTGTGCTGTCCGCTGGTCGAGGTCACAGAGATACCAACCACAACCCACAACCAAAACAACAACAACAAAACTGGAACACACCCAACAACCCAACACCCAAAGACAACAACAAACAAGAAACACAACCACAACCTAACATCACAGCAAACAACCAAGGAACACAACCACAACTTCACACACAACAACAAAAACTCAACAACACAAAAAAAAAGCAACACACACCCACTAACAACAACCCACATATAATCCAACAGGAACTCACATACAACCCAACAAAAACCTCACAGCACAACAACTTCT
>NC_087221.1:50545102-50566990 GCF_015104395.2 Macrobrachium nipponense
GCAATAACTCTAATAATAAGAACTTGTATGCTACTTTATAGTGCCAGTCTTCCTACCACCGCTACATTAATTTTCATCTCTTCAACAAAGCTAAAGCGAGTAGGGGAGACCGGGGCTAGTCGGCACACTTTTTACAATTTTGGTTATTGAGAATATAAAACACACTTTTGCAAAATTCTTACCACCATAGAAAGATATTAACATTCGTCTTTATCATAGAGCAAAATAATTGTTGTTTGCTTTCAACATAAGATAACAAGCTTTTAAAAAAAAATAACTTTTCGTGCCAACTTGCCCCACGGGGTAAGTTGGCACACATTATGGGGTAAGTTGGCACATTGATAATTAAAAGAAAACACTACATTGCATTTAAATCAAATAGCAAAAAATACCCTCTGAATTTCCAAAATACAAAATATAAGGCATTGGTATTACTTCAGATCATCATCTAGTTGTAATTGTGGCAGGTGTGAAATAAATCCTCGTCATAGTCTTCATGCTCCCACATGTTACATGCCCTGCACTGGACCCACACTTCTCCTGGCTTACCAAACACAGGCTCTCTTCAGCTGAGCTTTCTTCTGGATCAACAGGAGCAGTTCTTAAACTCTGTATCACGCTGAAGACTGATCTGAAGCCCATGTGTCTTTTCGGACATCTAACAATCTGTTACATACCCACCCGTAAAATCAAAATCTTGAAGTAGTCTGTAATTCAAAGTTGAAATTCCATCAATCCTAAACAAATTGAAAACATCAGAATAAGTGATAGCTAGAGGTAAAGCCGAGGAAACTACCAGGAATGTCACAGATGGGCATACTTGATCCTGGATTACCAGTCATCCCCGAATCACATGTGCTGTTAACACATTTCTTCAGATGTCTATAAACACTAAAATCCAGGGGCTGCAACTTGTGAGAACAATGTGGAGGAAATAATAGGACACTAATCTCATTAGCCTTCCAAAAATCCAGAAACAAAACGTGAATTATATATATAAATAGGCTTACTATTGTTATCAAATAACGTTTGCCAACTTGCCCCATTTATTTTGAGCCAACTTGCCCCATCTCTACCATTTGGTACAAAAACGCTTACCAGTCCACACCAAGAAGCCTTGAATTAATAATTTTGATGGTATAGAATATTTAAACCATAAAGAAAACTCTGCTATAATTGAAAAATAATCTTTATGAATGTATAGAAGTTATAGCAAATAACAGAAAGATTAAAATATTTACTTACTACCATCATAATCAAAAATTGTCTCATAAATTCGAGCTCCTACGTTCTATCTATAGAATTTTGCTGGTAATTGAGGAACCACTTGGCAATTACACAGTATATGCATTAGAGTCATCTATTGGTAAACTTTAAAGTCATTTTGAGTGTGCCAACTTACCCCTGTAGCCAACTAGCCTCGGGCTCCCCTACTATAATTCAAGTCAGTTGCTTGCTTGACAAAATAATAATATGACTGAATTATTATGGGTCTTCAGATGACTGTTATTTTTATGAAACAAATAAATAATTTTTGTGTTAGACCAGCCATCGTCAACCGGGGTTCGCTAAGGTTCCGTGAACGATCGCCAGGTGTTCCGTAAAATTCATGTTTTATTTAATTATTTGTTGTTTATAAGTATATATTTTCGTTAAACATGGCGTGAGAAATCGTAGTCATATAATTTATATTATCGTAACATCGTGCGAGATTTTTTTCCATCTGTTTTACTAAAGGTAATTAATACAAATGCTTATATATAATATCTATATATAGTACTATAGATATATATATATATATATATATAGGAGTTTTATATAGATATATATATATATATAGATATATATAACTATATATATATATATATATAATATTATATATAGATATGATATATATATATATAATTATATCTATCTATATATATATATATATATATATATATATATATATATATCTATATATCTATATATATATATATAGATAGATAGATATAGTATATATATATATATATCTATATATAATATATATTATCCTATATATATAATATATATATATATAGGATATATATATATATATCTATATATAATATATATATATATAGATAGATAGATCATAATAGATAGATATATATATAGATAGATAGATATATATATAGATAGATAGATATATATATATAGATAGATATATATATAGATATATATATATATATATATATATATATATATATATATATAGATAGATATATATATATATATATATATATATATATATATATATATATATATATATATATATTAAAAAAAAAAATATATTTTAGGGCTTGTGCCTTGTATGATAAGGCGCCCAATGAGGTAATGTTAGACTTGCGATAATCTTACGCTAAGTCGGTTGGTATTGCACTTCCACATTCAATGGAGTGACTTGGGGTTTGTAGATCACTTACGAAGTCGGTATTATCTTCTTGGTTATGACGACGATGTGTTAAACTCATGATGATTCGGTTATGAGGTTCTTGTAGAAAACACGAAGTATAAAAATATATACATTCTTCTGAAGTTTTACATGGTGAAGATCAGATATGATTGTACAAGTCTTCTATGACGATAGCTTGATCGCTTCTGCCAATGATAATGGCTACTTCTACTCTCTCTACATGATAAAGCATAGGTAAAGAGGTACAGGTCTTCTAATGACGATAGCTCAGATGACATAGTTTCATACGAACATACAATCAAAATGAGACACGCTACAGATCACGTAGGCCGTTTGAATTATAGGTCGCGGTAGTTGTCTCAAGCAGGGAGCTTGGACTAATGTTTATAAACAATTGAATGACTACAGGTGACGGCATGTTATCTTAGCCTACTTTTATTGTATACGTCATCTTTAGCGTCTCTAGTCTGATCACATTCCTGCAAGCAATCTGGTTGACCTCTTTAGTTTTAGTCTTTTATATATATGGACTAACATTCCATATTTTTATATGTAAACACTTACATATATATATATATATATATATATATATATATAGATATATATATATATATATATATATGTGTGTGTGTGTGTGTGAGTGTGTGTGTGTATTGGGGTTCCTTGGGATGAGAAAAATTGTCTCAGGGGTTCCTCAAAGTGCCAAAGGTTGGGAAACACTGTGTTAGATAAATACAAAGGTTATAGAAAGGATAAAAATATTTATTACATATATCACGATATATAATACGGGTCAATAGTAGCCCACTATACTAATCTAGACATTCATTATCAGGGCTTGCCCTTCCTCCTGCCCACCTGTTAGGGTGTTTTCTGTCAGGGGGAAACCACCCACTAAAATGTCTGTCATTACCATCACAGCATTCTCGGATATGAAGTGCTATTGTAGCACAAATTTTACTTGGTATTTCCAATGTTGGATGCAGTTCCTGTCTCCCCCTCCCCCTCCCCACTTATTGCGGGGTGTCTGTTAGAGGGTAACCACCCACTAAAATGTCTGGTACTACCATTACAGCATTCTATGATGTGCAGTGCTATTGTAGTACAAATTTTACTTATCTCCGATGTTGGATGGAGATCCTGTCTCTCCCTCCCCTTCCCCCCACTCGTTGTGGGTTGTCTCTCAGGTGGTAACTACCCACTAAAATGTCTGTCATTACCACCGCAGTACTCCAGGATGTGCAGAACTATTGTAGTGCAGATTTTACTTGGTATCTCCATGTTAGATGCAGATCCTGTCCCCCCCTCCCCACTCGTTGTGGGGCGTCTGTCAGGGGAGTAACTATCCACTAAAAAGTCTGTCATTACCACCACAGTATTCTAGGATGTGCAGTGCTATTGAAGTGTAAATTTTACTTGGTATATCCTAAGTTGGATCTAGATCCAATTAACCCCCCTTTTCAGTGCGTCTGTCAGGGGGAACCCACCCTCCAAAATGTCTGTCACTGGTCATTCTATAATCAGTAGAGTCTGCAGATATATTATATATTAGTTTCGTCTGGTACCTCATATATTGGATCTAGACCCAAAATCTAACGAGCAATTAGTGGTGCTTCTTAAGTAAGCCACCCATATATTTTCGGCAGACGGTCTATTTCACAGTTTATAAGTCTAGTCCTAAAGACCAGTAGGGGGTTACAGTCGGTATCTCGTTCGTTGTATCTCAATGGTCTGGGCTGCGGGACTAGTACCCTTCGTCCGAGAGCCCACGAAGTCAGAGGTATTGGTCCAACCAAGGTATATAGAATAAGGGAGAGAGGTACTGTCACTTTGGTCGCGGGGGTAGTGTGGGGTATTTCCGTGACAGGCCTGGAGGCCAGGGTGGGAGCGGTCAAGGCAAGTACTACCTTGGGAAACTAAGTACCTTGGGTCGAAGAGATTAGGCCTGTAAGATGTCCTCTTCACTGTGTTATCTTGTATACGTTGGTGTTCTTTTTGAATTCTTAAAGGTCACTGTACTACACATACAAAATCGTGGATTGATAATATAATATTTGGCTCTCTAATATATAATAGAAACCTTAAATTAATATGCTTGACAGGACTTAAAAAAATATTCAATCAGCATTTGACCTGGCATTTATTTACAAAGGCTTATGTATAATTTTACAATACATATTTAATAAACTAACATAGATATAGATAACACTAAACAGTATCTGGCTTCATAATGGAAATGAAAAATACTTAGTAAAAGTGAAAAAAACAACAATTTTTAAAATTTTCATGGCATTATTTAGTTAATTTATGCATCTTTTTCTTTTTTTGCCTACTTGATAAAATTTGGGCATTGAGAGCTCTCATCCTAAAAAACATCCGACATCTGACAAAAAACAATATTACTTTAAAAGGCAAGGATAAACAATTTTCAATATGGCGTGCCAAGTCGCATAATACTCCATTGCCTGGTCTCAGTATTTTCTCCATTGTATGTTTGAAACATTTTTTCCGTTACCTTTAATTTTTCAAATAACTCAGCACTTGGTTCCGTTAATTTATCATCATGTCGCTCTACTGCACTAATCCAGGTACCTTTCACTATTTTAAGTTTACATCCACCATAATAAGAACTGATAATCTGGAAATTAGATGCCACATAACCTCCAACATATCGAAGGCTCTCTTCGTCTGCAACATTCTCTAAAGTTCTTTCATGAAATTCATTTTCAAAGTTTTCTGAATCTTCTCTGCATCTTCTCATCTTCAGTAGAGGCAAACACCATTGCAGAAATCATAAGCTCTCTTTCAAGATCGGTTTCATTTGAATCATTATTTTCACACTTTTCTCTTGACTGAACATTCCTTCCGACATATTTGAAGAATCGCACTCCTTCATCGAGTTACAATTTTTTTCCAGTTATAGAGTTTATTTTGCCAAGTAAATATGACCTTATTCTGTGTTTTGACTTCATCTGGCGTAGATGATCATAAGTTGCACCCATTTGTCTAAGACAGCCAAACATGTTTCCAGTCCATCTTGGTTAAGTCTGGGGGTAATTATGTATGATACATCATATTTACTTTTATACATATGCAACCTTGGCAGGGATTTGCATGACACAATAATGTCCCTTTTGGAACTGATAGATCTTATTTCTTTTGCAAACTCGTATTGTTTCAGCAGTACAACTTCATATTGTCAAGGATTTTATTCTGTTCCGTCAGTTGCATCCCATAAGTATTATAGATTTTTTATGTCATAAGGTACCCCTGAATTGAAACACATCAAACCAGGATCTGGGCAAGCTTTATAAAGTCCCTTGTACTTTCCCAGGACATGCTCGTCAAAAGTCCCTGACTTCCATAAAAATCTAAAGCTTTAGATTGTTGTTTCCGAAAGAAGCTGCACTGCTTTCCTCACATTCATACGTCTGAATTTCATTGCTGGGGCTCGCGATCCAAGAAGTTCCTGCCTTGCGGGTCTCTCTTATATGCATTTTCTTCAAAATGTTTACTGCATATGCGATGAGTAGTAGGGTTAAAGTTTTCCTCTCTCTTACAATGATGAACCCATTTCCGTCTTGTTTCCTCATCACGAGGGAATCGGAAAAAGGATACCTCCTTTTTTTTACTATTTGAATAACAACCAAACACGGCGCAGTTGTTTGGCATTATTTAAATAATATTTAGATTATATAAAAAATCAAACTATGGTTGTATTCGAAGAATGTAAAACTAAATCAATACAGAGATGACTGAAGTGACCTGTGATATACATTTGAATGAGTGACTTCTCGCCTGACCTGGCCTCCAGGTGATGCGGCTCTTGGGGGGATAAGCTGCAACCCCCCACAAATGACTCTACCTGACCATTCTATATACCTTGGGTCAACCCTTGCGTTCCGCAAGAACTTCTCCCTGGCGCAGGTACTGAAGACAGGGGTTTGGGCCAACCAGACCACCTTCACTTCATTCTATCTTCGGGATATTAACCACAGGTCCTTGGACACTTTTTCCTTGGGACCCGTGGTGGCTGTCTCAAACCCCCTCTCCTTCCCTCCCCCCTCCCCCCCAAGTTGGTATAGTCTACCCAGCACCCGAGGGACAGAACAGCATCGCTTCCTTGTGTGACTGCATGAATGGACGAGTGAAAGAGAATGTGACTGGCTTCTCTTCCTCCTTCGTTCTTCCCCTCTACCTGTGGGCAGAGGGCCGTGGTCGTCACTACGCTGAACAGGAGGCCGATGCAGGTAAGCTACACATCCGAGCTCCATCCTATCCCTTTCAGTAGGGATAGGAGTGTATATCCGCCACTCCCCATCAAGGGGGGTGGGGGGGTGGGAGTGGAAGCCAACAAGAGACAAACCCATGACTTCATTTTGGCTCTTGAAGTAGGAACTAGTTCTTGCCTTTTGCTATTTATAAGAGGTACGCTTGCCTCCCTCTTATAAATTTGGTCCAGAAGTCTGACCACTGATCCTGTGGTACACACCCCGATCAGTTGGGCAGAGGCTAGGATCCCTCCCTCTGCTCTTACGACCAGGGAGCGATCCAAGGTAGGACGAACACCAGTCTGTTCATAAGACTCAGATTCCACCCACCAAGAAGTGAGTCTTCCTATTGTTAAAGGACCGAGGGTTTGTATACGTATCGGAACAAATAACAATATGTCGAAAATTGTATTTTTCATAACTATACAAACCTGAGGTCCTTTACACATAGTCCCACCTCATGCCACCCCTCACTCTGCGTTTCCTGGGCCTAAAGCAAAGTGAATCCTCTCCTCGCAGTCGGACTGACCACCAACTGCTGGACAAGTAGTTAACTACCGAACCCCCTTGTTCGAAGCTTACGACCGGTTCAGCTGCCGCTAAGTACCTTCTATTGTTAAAGGGCCTCAGGTTTGTATAGTTAGGAAAAATACAATTTTCGACATTATTTTTTCTTAACTTTATTCTCAGTTTCTGATGACATTGTTAAATTGGGTAACAAAATTAAGTGTTTGTGTGATGCCTTTCAGATAACTAAAACGTATTTGGTATATTAAGAGTCAGTGCTGATACCGTATAGTTCTCATATGAAAAGGGTTTCCCTTTTGTAAATCAAGCTTTGAAACTGTTCACAAGGACTTAAAATTCGCCCCCCCCCCCCCAGGTAAACTGCCATTCATGGGAACGTGTCTAAATGTTTCACGAAACTGGTTGTTCTTTGGTGTGAAGTAGTTGTCGTACTTAGTAGGTAAAATGGAAACAAGAAATTAGGTGTCGTACTTAGTAGGTAAAATGGAAACAAGAAATTAGGTGTCATACTTAGTAGGTAAAATGGAAACAAAGTAGGTGTCGTACTTAGTAGTAAAATGGAAACAAGAAATTAGGTGTCGTACTTAGTAGGTAAAATGGAAAGCAGAAACCAGTATTATGAATATTTGGAAGTCCTTTAAGTGGTAGAGATCAGAATACAGTGATGTAATTGAGTAATTTCCACAAAGTTGAGATAACTGCTCTCAATAATGAAGGTTTCTATCGTTTATGTTTAAAAGAAAAATACATTTTTGTGAATATTTTCAAGTTTAAGTTCTTGGTCATAGAAATCAGAATACAGAGTTGGCATTGAGTAATTTATATAATTTATAGTTTTGAAAAAGATAGTTTCTAGCTTTTAAAGAGATTGTTTATTATTGTAAGTTTGTAGATGTTCACTGGCCTGCAAAGAAGTTATAGGCAATAGAATGATAGTTTCAAAATAATAGTCTTCATTTTTTTAAGCTTGAGACCATGAGTCGGAACACTGCCCAATTAGTTAGCTTTAAATTTCTGTATTTTATAAACTACAAAATGTACTCGCTAGAATTTAGCTTGATAGGTCAATAATATGGTAGTTAAGACTTGTTTAGCAAGTTCCAATATTGTTTTCCATTGAACAGGCTTGTACTGCAAATTCTACTTCCTTATTCCTGATAACTGCTCATGGGTTTGATTAGTGAATGCATATCGAGGTACATGCTACATATTTATTTAATGTTGAAATATTGGAAGAATTAACACTTGACTTTGTTTTTCCAGATTAAATTTGGGCGAACTGCTTGTGTGGAATTATCTATCCACAATTTTGATGTTGGCGCACATCAAGAAGTCATGTGAAGGAAACATGTATTCTGCGGACTAAAGTCAAGGATATCTGGTTTCAAGTACTACAGGAAGTTCAGTACACAGGATTTTGAGTGCAGGGATGGTCCTTAGTTTGATAGTTTTATGAAAGTGTTCACGTTGAGGCTCATAAGTTATCTTGGTTGTTAATTATTCAAAATTTTATTTCATAGTGGTAATTCTCAAGTTGTAGATATAAAATTTTATACTTAAGTTCTCTATTTGAGAATTTTTCAAACAAAAAATCAAATATAAAATTCACTACTTGGATATTTTTCCAATTTTAACTTCGTGCGTTTATATTTCAGTCTTGTAAATATTAGCATTGTTAAACTTATGAGGCTCGTCATTAAACCCCATTCTGAGTAGTGCACTTATTTATAACTGTAAACATTTGTATTCACGAAAATGCTTATCCATGTGAGGTATATGATTTTTGATGTGTTAGTTATATTATTAAGCTTATATAATCTTATACCTTTGGTCCTGTTTTGGTCTCGGCACCACTTTTGCTTGCAAGTTTACTGATTGTTAAACACTTAACACAATTACATTTAGTTTATTGAACTTTATTTTTATTCAACTTTTAAACCATGCTAAAATTCTATAACGTGTTTTGAATTCTGATGAAAAGTTGCAATTTTTGGTCATCCCTTAGAAAGGGACCAGCGAAAATAAAATAATCTTAAGAAGCAAGCAAAGTGGTATCATTCGGACAAAATGTTCAAGAACTTACATGTTACAATTAAAGGTAAATTACCGATAAATGCAATGAAGTTCAACCATTTAAACAATGGATAAGTTTAACAGTAGAATTCAATTTTAGTTGCTGAATTTCCCGAGTTTTCGTATGAATGTTTTTACATTGCAATATGCTTTGGATAATTTCAAATGACCGCCTCCCGTTTTCTGTGTCGAAGTTTATAAGGTAGTGATACAATAATTCCCTAAAAAAAAATTTAATTTAGGTATAATTGTGTACTTCTGTAACCTTCATTTTTGTATGATTATCGTAAGTACAAGTATTCTGAATTCCTTAAAGTATAAAACCATGTCACGAAGTATAGTTACTTTTGTATATTGAAAAAAACTTAAAAATTTCCCCTCCCAACTCATCTCCCTCCCCCTTAGATTGATGAAGTAGTTGTAAGTAACCCCACCTCTCTCTCTCTCTCTCTCTCTCTCTCTCTCTCTCTCTCTCTCTCTCTCCTCTCTCTGGCTACATGGTAAGAATTGTTATAAACCTATTATTCAGAAATAATTTTTAAGATACAACCTAGAATTTTCCATTAGAATATACCCAACTTTACAGAAGTTCTCCTAACCCCTCTGATCCGTTACTCCAAGTTTCAGATTCCTGCTCCCTTTCCCAAACTCAAGATGCTAAAAAAAAAAAAAAAAAAAAAAAAAAGGACTTTAAAAAAAAAATTACTATCTCAGTCAACATCCATATGACCGAGGTCCCCCCCCCCCCCTTCCAAACAAGCACCAGCATTTGCCATTTAATTCCTCTCCAGAAAGGGCCAAAGTGTCCATGAAGTAGTGCTTGTTTTTAGCTACAGGGAACCACTGTTCATTCATGCTGTTTACTGATGCATCTTGTACAGAACGTGTCCATTCTTTTGTTCGTGTAATGCACCTTTTCTCGTATTAAGAGTCTATCTTGAAACAGTGAAGTCATGGGCAGTGGCTTGTGTCGTGTTTTAGTTACTTAAAAGCTTCAAAGACTATCTTAAAGTTTTAAAGATTTATAAGTGTTTAGAATTTTACAATTAATTTTTAAATATTTTATAATTTCACTAGTAAATGTTTTGCAGAAGACTGTTATGTTAAATGTACAGGTTTTAGCATAATCTATCAATATATGTATACACTGTAAATCTCGATGACATCGACATGTTCAAATTTGTCATGAATCCTGTAAGTGGTGTAAATTTTGAGTAATGTGAAAGGGTTGACTTAAGACCTCGAGAATGTGTGAATTTTGAAAAGATGTGAAATTAGCAGAAATTTGCTAGGACTGGTACAAATATCAATTATTGGAAAATAATGGTTAAGATGGATATTTCCCTAAAATGATGATTCAGTGCAAAATTATAACGAATTGTTTTTAATGAGAGGGGGGGGGGGTGGTGGGGGGGGGGGGGTCATTATGAAGTCTTGGCACTTCATTGCTTTCTGTTACGCTTAAGTATACCTGGGCTTTCCGGAAAGAGGTCCAGGGGTTCACAAGTGTCCAGTTTGTCTCCCGATTTCTACCATTTTGTGTCCCTGACACAAAGAAGGGTTAAAGAACTGCAATAACCGCCTTCTGTGGAGCTGTGTAATGAGTTTTCAAATATCTAGTTGGTATGGAAGTTGTTCTGGAGTGTCTCTTTGAGATGGGGGTTGGGGGCAGGTTGTTGGAGTGTGGTACGCATGCGTATGGAAGATGTGGTGCATCTGCTCTTACTTGAGGAACAGTAGTTCGTCGTTTTTTATGGATTAGGATGTATATTCCGTGCAAGTTTGTTGTTTGAATCTGAGCTAGTTTGATAAATAGTTTTCACATGTAGATTCATCATATATTGACGATAAAATTGAATTTTGGAACATCAAGGTATTATTTTCCTTGTGTAAAATATTTTTGTTATTTCATTTCTAGATAATTTTAAAGCCTTGATGTTATCTTGGTTTATAGGTAGCTAAAATTCAGTTGCAACTTGTCCTTGAATACGGGGAAAGTAGTATTCTGATTTGGCTTTGACTGTACTCTGTTTTTTTTCCATCTGTCCATCCGCCTGTGGTGTTTTTGTATGGTAACACTGCGTCCCGGGCTTTAGATAGTTACGCTATGTGTAAGTTTTAGGTAAATAAAAGGATATATGGGTGTACAATTGCAACTGAAAAGTGTTTTAATAATTTACTGTGTGCGAATTACACCGTTAATATTCGAAATAGGATATTATAATCGTTTAATGTAAGCTGAATGTAACTATCTAAAGCCCGAGACGCAGTGTTACCATACAAAAACACCACAGGCGGATGGAAAGATGAAAAAAAACAGAGTATAGTCATGTTACGCTGATGTGCAAGAATATGCCTGTTATACTAGAGTAGATTCACATCAACCGTGCATTTGATGTCTAGGCCAGTCTCTTACGACGCTCCTGATTGGCTGCTGATAAGCCAATCACAGGGCTGGAAACTCTCTCGAGAGAGAGTTCACAAAGGCAGGATGTATGTTCCACCTCTCCTGAGGGATACGTCTTGAAAAAGTATCCCTCAGGAGAGGTGGAACACACTACATCCTGCCTATGTGAACACTCTCGAGAGACTGAGTTTCCAGCCGTGCGACTGGCTTAACAGCCAAATAGGAGCGTCGTAAGGGACGGGCCTAGACATAAAATGCACGGCTGATGTGAATTTACTGTAGTTGATAAATGAACGGCACTTGCTTTGTTGAAAAAAAAACTGTAGGTCTTAATTCTGTGTAATGTAGCAATTGTTATTGAAAGGCTGATATAATATAAAAGTAAAGCCTCAAACAATCAAGCTAAACAAGAACTCGCTGTGCTCTGCAGCTCTACAGTAATAGATCATAATCCCATGTGTTTTTCGTATTAATCACGTACCATGAGAAGATGAGAATTATAAATGCCCAGCTTAATTCCTCCAAATATTTTTGTCTTTGCATTTATAAAGAATATCCACTAACAAGAACTTTGAGATTTGTGGTTGATTTAAAATAATTCCTCTGATATTACCGGTAATTGTAAATAGTAGCGATTTCTTTTTTCTAAACTGCAAAATAAATTTCTCTCTCTCTCTCTCTCTCTCTCTCCAAAATCTGTATTTTTAGTTTTCTTTCATATTAAACTGTCTTGTTTAAAAGAGCATTTTGAATACTTGAGCAGGGCTAGGAATCGACGAGCCTTTGGTAGGAAGCTTGAACAGACCTATTCATTGAAATGTTTGCAAGTCATAGTTCCATGTTTTTGTGAACGTTTTTCTATAATATTGTTATTCTTTTAATAATTTACTGTATGCTAATTACACTGTTAATATTCGAAATAGGATATTATTTAAAGCCCGGGACGCAGTGTTACCTGCGCAAACACCACAGCAGGATGGACAGATGGCAAAAAAACAAGAGTATAGTGAGCATCTTATTCTGAAGAGTTTATATTTGGAGCCATCTTAAGGTTCGGGCTGCGGTGTTGGGATTTTTTTTTTTTTTAAAATTTTTTTAAATAGATTGACGTACCTTGACGGGTATATGCTTTCCTTTTGTGGTTAAGGAAAATAAAATCTGTGTGCGCGCGCATTGTAAGACTTGGACAGGCTAGAGTATTAATTTTTTTACCCCTTATACCGAAAACGAAAATGAGAGATTTTGCTTTCGAATTAATGATTTAGTTTTTTTTATATGGAGCAAAAACATACTATAGCGATCGTATAGCCCGCTCGGAACGGAAATTTGACCACTGAAGGGATTAGAAGTGATTATATCAACTTTAGTCAGAAGTTAAATTTGTACATTAAGGCCTGTCCACATGAGCGGGCCTGATCGGCGGACCTCCCCTCTATAGGCCTGTCCAAGGTCCTTTAAATATACTCGGAGAGGTCGGCTCATCAGTGAGCTACGCGCATGTGGGCGGAGCTTTCGTGACGTTAAGTTTCAGGTTTCGGAGAGCGGTTGGCCGAGGTTTGACCTGACTAGAGTAGTCTTACTTGGTCTCTGTCACGTTTATTAACTTCCAGCAGCCATGCCTTCCATTTTTGCTGTATTTGGATGTCATAGTAATAGCAAAAAGACCATTAATTAGGGTATTCAATATTTTAGCTTCCCAAAAGAAGAAAAAACGAAGAAGAAATGGATGCATGCTTGCAAAACACGCAGACGATGTTTACTGGAAGCGTGCTCTTCTCCAGAAGTCTCTGTTCAAGAAATTATGCACAGCCTGAAGAGAGTTCTGAACAAAATACAATTAAACAAGTAGAGGAAGTGGAAGAGCTAAAGAAAAAAAATAGAGCATTTGGAAAAGACCAATCAAGAACTGAAACTGGTTAATTTGGAAAGAAATGAAGTGACAGAACCTAAGTTCACATTAACATAAATAACAAGTTATTTCAACCTGTGCTAAGTAACAACACAGATAATGCTCTCATAACTAAAAAGCTTGTCAGTCAATGGCGCGATGAAGACATATCGGCAGCTTTCACTCTCAGAAGCATGAGCACCAAAAGCTATTCATATTTGCGAACTAAAAGAGGATTTCCTCTGCCATCAAAAAGTACACTGAACAAACGAGCGCAAAATCTGAAATGTGAGCCGGTTATTTTGCATTCAAAAACTTGCCGTTATTTCAGTTGATGAAATGAATATTGGTAGTAAGTGGAGTTATGACAAAGGGATGGACGTTTTGTATGAACCTCTTGATAAAGTTCAAGTGGTTAAGAGGTTTGATGGGAAGCTGGAAGCAACTCATATACTACCAATATGATGACTGATATTTTTATAAATGTTGAAAAAGCTCGCTTTGCCGTTGAGGCAATTGTCCATGATCTTGGACCTAATAATTTGCGGGTTTGGAAAGAAGAATTCGGGATTGATCTCCTTTCCTTTACCCTGAGAAAGTCATTTTTAAAAACCCATGTGCTGACAGGAATGTCTTCTTATTTGCTGATGCTCCCATTTGGTAAAGTTAATTGGCAATCATTTTCTGGACCACGGGTTTCTTATGGAAAATGGAAGCAGTGTATCTGATGCCTGTGTCCGTGAAATGCTAATGAAAACCGTATCAGAGTATGCCTTAGCATATAAAATTAATGAAACGCATATCAATGTAAGTGGCTTAAAAGACAGCGTGTAAAGTATGCTGTACAGCTACTTACAAAGTCATGTACTAAGGCATTGTATTTTTTAGGAGAAAGGTCCTTACTAGAGAGCAACAATTGGAAGGAAACTGCCGATTTTATAGCTACAGTGAATGAATGGTTCGATGTCATGAATTCCTCTATGATGTTCGGTGACATAAAAGCCCGCAATGCATTTGGGATAAAGTTGGATAGCCAGAAAAGTGCTTTACAAAAAATGGTCGATGCTATGCTGGGAATGAGGGTAAAAAACCCAAAATTGAATTGCCTTTACAAATTCTAAAAAGGTGTGATATTATCTTGTCACTGAATGATTGGGCTACATAACATGCTAAAACAGTCATGACATTTCTTTTATTATGACACGGAAATTAATTCAAGATTGTCTTGAAAGTTTTTTGGATGCATTAGGCAGATGAGGGGTTCTCATGATTATCCCAATGCAGTTAATTTTAAATATAGATTGAAAAACGTTTTGCTAGGTAGGGATATTGAAGCTTGACCCGTTATCCCATGAAATGGTATCATCTGGACGTGATGGAAACGGACATGATAAATCTTTCCATGACAGGGAACTGGCCTAAGAAATATGTATGATAAACATAATTTTTAGAGACCTGGAATTTGATGTGGATCTTAAGAATGACGAAATGTTTTCTGAGGAAACAGAATTTGCTAAATGTCAGAAATCAGGAGACACCACGGGATCTGTTATCGAGGAAGAGTCCTTAAGATATATCGGTGGATATGTAGTGAAAAAGTTTTCCTTTAAATATCCAAGTATAGGGTACATTATTAACAGCAAGACGTCAGAGACATGGGTCCATTATATAAGTGAAGGAAAACTCTATGCACCATCAGACGACTTTTTTTTCTAAACTGAAAATTTGTAGAGAAATTTTTACAGCAATTCATGGCTATGGTCTTAGACCAGGAACGGAATGCATAAAAACAATGGCTGTCTGAAAATGCAAATCTGCTGTCGCTGGTGTTGCTGACGAGGTTGTGGAATTTTTTGCCAAAATATCAGTGTTTTTTAGAATGCGGCACCTAACAACATTATCGACACGGAGTAAAAAGAAACAGAGGACTTGCAGGACTACAGTAAGAAAAACCATGAAAACAACAACTTCTTTTTTCCTCCCCTCAGGGTCCACACCTGGCTCGGTGAGAAACAAACTCATGCATATCTCAATTCCTTCACCATTAAACTGTCATCTTTGTTCTGTTAATCTGTTAGAATTAAAATGAGAGTTCATTGTACCAAAAAACTTTCTCTATGTTAATCCTTAACTCGTTGTATAGGATTTAGTACCAAGGACAACTTTCTCTACGTTAATCCATACCTCCTGGTTAGGGATAAGTGACGGTCAACACATTACAGTATTTGTGTTCCCTTGAAAGGTACCTCTATTCCCTATGACTTTTTGTTTAGAAGCCTCAGATTATTATGAAACTTAGAAGTATGGTCTACCATAAGGAACATCTGTACTTTAAGTAAAACAAAATAAAAATATTTATACATTAAGAAGTATTTTTTTGGAAAGGTATCCTTGCATCGTGTTACTACGTATACCTGTCAGAGTCAGTGCTGTCAGGGGAGACTGTTCGTAGCGTGACGTCATGCGCAGAGGGAACGTATTTTCGCTCGCTGATGAGCCGACCTCTCCCACAGTAATTTAAATTAAGGGGGACCTTCTCAAGTATATTTAAAGGACCTTGGGCCTGTCCACCACGACCGGGCCTGATCGGCGTGCTCTGGGGTGACGGGCAAATTCTGGCGGACTTATCCGTGAATGTTGTCCACACGGGTGAGGCGAAGGAGAGGTAGGCGTGCCCGACGATGCCAGTAATGTGTTCAGTGCGGTACGATAACATGGTGCCTACCGCAATGAAGAAGATAGTGGAGCATGATAATTGCCCCGGCTAAACTAATTCAGTGACGAATCCTATAAGTAGAGAACAAATACATCAGAAGCTGAGGACGAAATCTGCAGCTAACCTCCGAAGACTGGAGCGAGATGCTGCAATGGTAAGAAATCTCTACAAGGGCAACTACGTCACTTAAGAACCAGGCACTTTTAGGAAGACGTAGTTTGCCAGCAGAAGGAAGAAGAAAGGACGACCTCTTCGAAGTTGGGACGAAGAGGCAGCTCAGTTTTGTGATGGAATTCACTCCTGGATAAAGTTGTGGAAGCATCTCTGCGCGATCGAGAGACTGCAGCGGCTGCTGGGCCCGTCGAGCGCCCCTCCTCCTGCCACACGATACCCTCTGAAATGGGTATCAATGCCCAATCATATGGGTGGAAGGCAACCATGGTGGCGCGGCGTAAGAACCCGTAAGTTTCATGCCGACTACTTTATATATGAATTGGGCTGTGCATTGCAAAATAAATCCCATTTTTTTTGCATATACTACCGTGGCAACCTCTGGCGCGGCGTAAAAAACCCGTAATTAAGTTCAATGCCTTTTATATATGCAAAAATATGGGTTATGCCATGCATAATGGATCAATACTTGATATACTACTGTGGCAACCTCTGGCGCGGCGTAAAAACCCGTAAGTTCAATGCCTTTTACATATGCAAAATATTTGATCCCAGTGTGGCAGAGGGACTTAGAGTTCGGAGGACACCGTCAGGAGGCGCTGCATTCCAACGTCGTACAACTTAGAGATTGGAAGCTTCCAGTCTGTAGCAAAGGAGTGAATTTCATCAACAATGAGCAGAGAATTGCCTGGATTTTGGACTGTCAAGAAATCTCCTGTTTTCCATCGATGGCACCGAATTGATCTGGAAGTCCTTCACAGGCTGGCAGGCGTCACATGAACTAGGGTCATATGGCTGAGGATTCTATCTACTTGGCTAGCTGACGGAGCTGAGGAAGGGGAAGGGCCCACCCATGGTAAAACTAAAACCCCTGTCCTATGAAGCTCCGATGGCAAGGATGCCCCATGGGTGAGATCAACTCTGATCGGCAAAGGCCACATAAAATATATAAATTTATATATATATATATATAATATATATACACACACACACACACATATATATATATATATATATATATATATATATATATATATATATATATAATTGCAGGAGCCAGGTACTATGTCGTCTTCCAAGTAAATGGGGATACAATCCACAATGAAGTAAAATCCTTCTGTAGTTTTAAAATATATATTTCTTGTACAGCATTAAAGCTTTCGACCATCAGTTGTGAACAAGACTACAGCTGATGGTCGAAAGCTTTAATCCTGTACAAGAAATATATATTTTAAACTACAGAAGGATTTTACTTCATTGTGGATTGTATCCCTATATATCTATATATATATATATATATATATATATAGATATATATATATATATATATATATATATATATATATATATATATATATATATATATATATATATATATATATATATATATATATAATAATAATTATAATAATAATAATTGAAAAAGAAACCCACAAAATCACTTTGTAACTTGTTTACTTCTAAGTAATTACATTTAGTTTTACTACATAGGATGGATTTCAAAAACAGTAGGCTTATATACAAAAGCAACAAAATTAGTCACAGGAGGGTAGTAGAAGGTGCACTCACCAGAGAGATTAAAGTAATAGAAGGAAACAAAGGTTTTACCTCAGAAGATCCCATAAGCCGAGCCTTAATATTAAAAGACCCTGCTGACCTGGAGATTAGGTTTCCTGCCCAACAGACTTTTGGTGTCCACACCCTTACCACAAGGATTAATCCCATTGACCAATCAGTCAGGATAAGGATATCAGAGCGACAAGAGGGGATTGGCAACTCTCAAGGAAACCAGAACAGCCATCACATAAATGACAGCTCAACGAGAAGTTCCAGAAGACTGCTGGGCCTTGACCCAGGCTAACATCCCAAACATCTCTTGAAAATGGGCCACAGATAGACCCTGAAAGTACTCGAGTGTGTAGTAAATACTTAGAAGTAAACAAGTTACAAAGTGATTTTGTGGGTTTCTTTTTCAATCTTCAGAAGAAAACTGAAAGAAGTTTTTGTTTGGTTCACGGGTAAGCCAGCCAAAATTTGCCTGTCAACCCCGGGCCCGGAGCACACCGACCAGGCCCGCTCGTGTGGACAGACCTTTAGTCAGCGGTTAAATCTTTTCACAGTACTTAATGACAATGGACATCGAAGTAGCACAACAGGGATTGCATAACATGTAATTTGATAACACGCAATTCGATGTTTTAATTCGGAAACAATCTTTTTTTTTTTTTTTTTTTTTTTTTTTTTTTTTTTTTGCTCACAAGGAGTAGTCGATTAACATTTCCATTAATTTCTTAAAACACAAAAGTCCTATTCTTAAAGAAATCTCTTGTCCTATTATTAAGTTTTTAATCAATAATGGAGACTATTTTGAATTTGTAATCGGCGACTGTAAACTGTCTAAGCCCATGAATTTTTATTCCGAAATATATCTTATAATTTTATCGCGTTTTAAATAGAATTATGAATTAGGTTCTTAAAAGAGTAAAAGTAATAACGGAAAGGTTGAGTAAAATACTTAAGTAACCCACGTCAAATTAACAACTGCTGGTCCCATTTTCTTTACTTCAAGACCCTTGTCAACCTTTTTTTTTTTTTTTTTTTTTTTTTTTAGTTGAAAATGCTAAGTTTCTCGTCATATTAGTTTTATGTTGTATATATAACTATTATGAATAAAATAGAACGTATCTATTAGTTCTATACATTTATGTAGTCAGATAATTGTTTTTAAGATTTGATTTTAACGTGGCCTTATTGGAGAAGTAGATGCGAAATTTTAGGTTAGAGTTCTTATTTCCGATAATTCTAAGTATGTTCTAATAATGCAAGAAACGTATGAATTATGCAGCTTTTTGGCGCTTGTTGAGAAGCTTTTGTTTGTAAAATTTATTCGGATAGTCTTCTTAAGTATAACTCTCTCTCTCTCGGAACCGCGTGAAATATGGCAGATTGACAATCCATTAAAGGATATAAGGTTACGGCAAACTGTCAGTAGTGTTGCTATATACTTACGTTACGATCGTCTGGATTCTGTATACCTAAACGTTGCATGGGCCTAATATAAACTGTATGAGAATCACTGCGGCTGAGTATGAACAGGGAATGTAATTGCTAGGATGTTTGGATTTCATCTACAGGCCTTCAGTGTATTTCGTTTAGAACGATTGGTGTTGGTGTTATGCAATTTACGAACTGTAACGGAACCCTTCATATAGTGGGTAATTTTTGGCTTTTTTTGTGGGGGGGTAGGGGGTTAATTTTGGTTCACATACGCAGAAACGTTTTGTCTAGTCATTGGTACACTTGAGAATTACTGTTGCCTGCGGATGGAGTCGTAATGGTACGTTATACTATGTTTAGTTCGTAGCTCTACGTTTCGATCTTAAATGGTTGTATTTGAAATCTCATTACACAGACGAAGAGAAGCGGTTTGGTGGTCCATTTGTAAGGCGAATGTGTATTTCGGTCCGATCTGGCTTTCTTTCTGGGGGGGGGGGGGGGGGGGAGAAGAAGTAAGGGATAGTCAGGGAATCACGGACATGGAATGGGACGAAACATCTTGTGGACACTTGCGCGCCTAGTCTGCTTTTGAGCGGGCTTCAGGTGTCGCGGGTAATAGATAGTTATGAATTTGCTAATGGGGTGGATGGTGGCCCCCTGCCCTCTCCCATTTTCTTTGTTAACTGATTAATAACGTTGCTAAAATGTAGAAACATTATTATTATTTTCCCAACTGGTTGTGTAAGCCAATTTGCTCAGTTTTCCATATCTTAGAAATCTGTATCTCGAGTACTTCATATCAATTATTATCTCAAGTAACATAAACCTTCAAAAAATCTTCACACCGTTCTTGTTGTCTTTAATTCACAATCATTGCTTTATTGTTTGTAAAATTTTTAATAATGTTTAAGAAGAAAAGGACAAGGAAAGCATTCAAGGGCCTAGTAACTTTGCTAGTTTCGTAAGAAGAAAATTAGCGTAGTCATCTGTTACTAGGTGGGACATGGGAAGGCCTTGGTGGGCTTTCCTTCTCCTCCTCTTTTTCATGATTTTGAAAGTACTACTTACATACACATTCATGGCACATGTGTCTTAAAGTAGCATTACTTCTACACACTTCGAATGTCTAGAGGGGCAAAGAAAAAGAGGTATCTCGTCATCCAGTACGTCATATTCGATGCAGGGAGAGCTCTACTACTAGAGGTCTCAAAAACTGGCTCAATTTTGCGCCGATTGGTTGAAGGACACTTTTTCTTTTTGCTCTGGCGGTGAATACGTTGTTTGGGAGTTTTTAGAAAATGGGGTCTATAAAAACCATTTCCTGTCGTTGACTTGGCTTTGTATGCATACTGTCATTGAGTTTGGTTGTGCTGAAACCTGCACCAAATGGACTTTTCAGTCTTCTGCAATAAATGATTTGAGTTTATTTCGTTGTTTTGTTCCAACCCGATTTTATTGACTTCAGTTATAGGCCTTAATCCGAGAATCCCAAGTGTAGCGTTAAGTTTTTGTTTTTATGTAGGAGAGATATTCTTTTCATTTAACTATCGTACCTAAAATTTTTTTTAGTTAACTTTAATTTTTTCAAGTCTAGGGCTTTGAGTAACTTGAAACAAGACGAATACTATTGCCATGACGTTAGTGGGTGAAAAAAAAGTAAGGAAAATCACACACAAACACCAGTGTTGCACAAAACTCTAGTACTAGGTGAGATGGCTCACTATGGAGGCAAAGTGGTAGTTCTCTCTCAATACATCAGTGGAAAAGTGAACAATCTCTCTACAAGGAAAAACGGTTAACAGTCCAGACTGAGCACGTGATTTTCCAGCAGCTAATGACGAGTTCTACTTCATGGATTCTTTGGCCTTTTTTTTTTTTCTTTTTTGGAAGAGCAAGCAAAGGCATTTTTGCAGGCGTTAGAAGAGGGAAGGGGGGGGGGAGGGGAGGGGAGGGGGCGCTTTGGGAGAATACTCGGTATTATGGACGTGGGTTGAGGGGAAAATAAGTTTACATACAAATTTCTATGTAAAATATATATATATATATATTGTGATTTTAGTAAAACAAATGAATGCTCTATGTATTTTTATTTTTCCAAAATTGATATTACATGAACTTGTGTGGTAGCAGTTATGGAGTTCCATTTGACAACGTCTGTGAGAGAGAGAGAGAGAGAGAAGGTGTAATTGCTGTATGGATAGTTAACGACTGTATTGGCTGGTAGAGATCAGAGTTCTGTGTTTTTAGTGAGTTTTTCAGTCAGTCTTTGGTGAAAACTGAAAGCTGGTGTCAGTAGTGTTGACAGCAGTTATTGGAGGAATTGAGTCAGTTGAGTTTTGTGTGTTATTGATTTGTTTTATTGATTTGTTGTGAGTTGATATTGGTTGCTTAGAAGTTGTTGTG